>NW_020956049.1:262416-267234 GCF_003031625.1 Empidonax traillii
ATATATACATATACATATATACACTTAATACACATATATATGGGTTGGTTTTTTTCAAATATAACATTCCCTCCTTAGTATAACACACACTTACGATCTTAATTCTCCATCCAGGTCTTGCTGACGTAACCTCCTGAAATCTGCATCCAGGGACTGGTAGTTTTCCTCTGATGTATCATAAAAACCAGGGGCAGGTTTCTTTTCAAATGGAATTTCTGCATTGTAATCCACCCCTCTCTTCTTTTTCCTTTTCTTCTGGATCTCAATCCCAGCAGCCCGAAGTTCTCGTCTTTTCTGGAGAGCAGCAAGACGTCTAAAGGAACAGCAACACCACGTGATTTAAAGTGCAGGGGGAAGAAAAGCACTCCCAGCTTATGAAACCAAACAAAAGTTTACCGAGCTTCTTCCAGCTGCTTCTCCCTGGCTTTCCTCTTGGCTTTCTTTCCCTGGGTATTGGCCAGACGTGCTCTGGCTTCAGACAGCATTTCAAGCTCATCTACAACAGTACAGATAAATGCGGATATGAATTTGCACTTACAAGATGAGAGTAAGGAAAAAAGTGACATGAAGATCATAAAACAAGCTTTAAATGCTGAATTAATATTTTGACAGGCATTATGCATCATCACTAAACTAGTTTTCTTTAACTTGGCCAAATATATTTACTAAATCACTGGTCAGATGAAATGAAGACTTTTAGAGAAAAGCCTAATGTTGAAAATAATTCAACTATACCTAAAGCAAATCAAAACATTTACATAAAGAGGCAAACTGACCACATTAATGGAAGTAAAATTTCATCTACATCTTTATCTGAGGATTATATTGAGAACTTGTTAACTGCATTTACACCCAGAAGAGCATTGTATTTCCGAACCTGTGACTGTTTAAAACCAGTCCATTCATGGAATTATAGAAATATTCATTTGTTAGTTCAACAAAAAACAATTTAACAGTTAGTGAACAGTTAGTTTAACATTGCTATGTGCAAGGCAAAGAAAAAGTCATGCAGTTCTCCAGTGCTTCAGCACGGATTCACCACCTGAGAGGTGTGGGTTGATGAGGTAAGACAAATATACACAACTTTGAATGCAAACAAGCAGAGCACTTGTCAAAGCAAAGGTCAGTCAGTCATTGCAAGAGATGAAGATGAGAGATAAGGAGGCAGAATATACTAAGGAAAGGAAAACTGGAGAAGTGTAATTGACTGGCCACATAAAGAAATAAGACAAAACCTGTAAGAAAATTAATGACCAGGGAATGGAGAAAAAAACACAGACGAAACCAGGGTACAGAGGCTGAGTAACCAGAAAAATCAATGAGATGGTAAACAAACTCCTAACTCACCTTCATCCATGTCAATGGGATCTGGCCTGGCTGGTTTGGTTTCTGGGTTTGGATCGATTTCTCCAGGTTTCAGTTTCCGAGGATCATCAGCAGTTTCTTCCTCGTTGTCTCTCTGAGCAGCTTTGTCCCTAAAATCACATTGTAGGTATTTCACCACTGGTTTTTTGTTTCCCCCAGGCTCATCATAATATCTGTCCCAAACAATAATAATATATGTCCCCATAGACTGACCATAATAAAGTAATCTGTAATTGTACTGTGTACAATACATTACATTTCTTATACAATTCATGAGTGTGGTATAGTTACATAATCTTAAATCAGACAAGAGAAAGAAACCAACATACCAGAACATTAAAATATTATACAAAATACAATACTGATACAGCTTATAATAGTGAAATCTCCTCAGGTAATCCTTAACAATACAACCATGAATTCAAACAGTGTGACAAAACAAAAAATCAAGTTTCCCATTATGCTTTTATACCCAACCAATCTCACCAGAATTACCAAAATTCAAAAAGGAAAATAGCACTTTCTGTCTCTTCTCATGGCCTAAAGAAACTGTAAGACATAGACACGTCTCCTTTTTTTTTCCTCTCTCACATATCCACTCTTGCTGATTAGCCAGCCAAAAAAATACCCAAATAAACCTGAATGGAAGCCTAATAAAAACATCAGTCTTGATACTCCTCTAGCCAGAACGACCAGGAGCAAGAAAATATACACTTATCTCTATTCCAGCCTGCTCTCCAAGTTCCAGGAACAACTTCTTTCAAGCTAGACACAGTGAGCGAAAACAAACAACCCTTAAGACTTCCTTACAAAAGGACTCAGTCAACTTGAAACCACCACAATTCAACACCATGGGAGAAGGGAATGACTACATCATCCCTACAAACAAACTCCACAGATTTTCCAGGTATCTGCACCTCTGGCCAAACAGAAACTCACAGGAGAAATTCATAGTGCTCCAAGCACTGGGCAGCGGTTCTCCCAATAATGGGGGCAATGGTTCTCCACTGGGTTGGCATCAGCTTGGCCAAGTGCAGCAGCTTCTCCTCCTCTTCCCGGGACCACTCTGTCTTTTTGATGCTCGGGTCCAGCCACTCATACCTGGAATAAGGGAAAAAAATTAGGGATGACAGATCCAAGTTATCCATCGATTTGTCTTCAAGAATTTTTGTGACATATATATTTGAGCTCTAAAATGTATTACTCATCAAGCCTTTCTCATATAAATATTGCCCCTTCTTCCTTTCCTCATCTCTACTCTGGCAAAGTAAGGAGCCACAAAATTAATCCTGAAAAAGAAAATTTAGAATTGCAACAATCAAAGATACCAGAAATCGTAGGTTTCTTTGGTCTGAAGCCTTCAACAATTATCTTACTAATCCTCAACTGTGGCAGTACTGTTACCTTTATAAGAAGTATTATTATAAATATGTGCAGTTCAGTACTCAACAAACTAAGTCTGAATTTCAAACAGACTCATACTGTATGCATTTGATTAGTTTTAAGCTCCCATTTTTTATAAAAAATTAAATTTCACAGTGTGATTTCTAAACATTTAGTCTCAAGCCAAATTCCTATTACAAGAAATTACAAAATTACATGTAAAAGAGATTATTATCATACAATTTTACTTCCTTGGCAATACCCACTGATTAAAAAAATGTTTAAATACAGGGGAAAAAATAATGTATATAATTTTAACTGATCCTGCATTTGCAGTGCATTCATGGGCAAAGAAAACATCTGGCTACTTTTGTTCAACTATTTTCAAACATCAAGAATTCAAAACACCCACAATAAAATCAAACAATTTTTTAAACTCTTGTTGCTCTGAGGACATAAATTAGTCTGTGGTAATGTCTAAATTTCCACTAATTATGAACCTCATACTTCAGACACGGCACCTCTCACTCACCATCTGGCTTTGCACTGCTTGGCTGATTTCCTGTGCAATAACGAAGCAATACGAGACCACTGGTTTTTGCCATATTTCATAACAGCTGCTTTCAGAATTTCATCCTTAAAAGAAAAATAAGTAAACACTGTTATGGAACACAAAAACTTGTAAAACAGAAAGTCTGAGCTCGACCAAAGGAGAAGACAGTGTATTTCATCCAATAGGTGACCCAGTGGAAGCAGCACAGTACTGCTGCTTCCTTCTCACATTTTATTCTCAAGATGAATAAGGATTTGTATTTCAAAGGCCAATGAAATCACTAAAGGTTAAGTGAAAAAGACATATGATTAGTGTTCCAAACTTCATATATCCAACAGAACTTACAAAATTATTCCTTTCGATGCTCTCTAATGCACTAGTTTTTAAAGGCTCTATGTGTCTTCCTTGACAGACAGCAACAAAAAAGAAGGGAAGTTTTTGTCTGGTAATGGCATCACAATTGCAAAAAAAAAAGTAGAATTGATGATACCTCTGCGTGGCTTGTTTTAAATAATGCCATAAAATTATCTCCTTATTTCATATTTTAATTCAAATGGAGTAAAAATGTAATGGATGCAGCTTGGGAGCCATGTTGTTCACCTGCACCAAAGTGTGCTCTGAGATTCAATCAAAAGCTAGAAGTCTATTGATTGCCTGTCAATCCATCCATCAATCCCTCTCTCCCTTCCTCCCTGATAAATGGGTCCATTATTTCTGGTTTACCCAGAGAGAGTGGTATTTTAAATGCATCAAAACCATTCCTGCAGCCTTGTCAGGCAGAGATGCTCCTGTTCCACATCCAGTGAGTGTTCAGGGAGGGTTGCTGTGCTCAGTGTGCTCAGCTACACTGTGCATGTTTGTCATCAAGGACAGGCACCGTCTCACAGACACCTCCCAGAGCAGCTTTAACTGTGAGCTGATGATCAGCTCTGGCTCCAGCTGCTCCAGGAAAAATTCATGTAATTACTGTTATGAAATAAATAATAAACCCTCACTTTGTTTTTTTTCCCAGATTTACTTGGTGCTTTATGGTCTCACTGGTCACATTAAGAGGCTTTTTTTGCTAAGCGACTGTTCATTTTATGAATGACCTGATATCAGCTGGTTCCACACTGTATTTTTAATGTTGTACATATAACCCAAATGTTAATTAAAAAAAAATTGCACCTATTTTATCTCTGGTGCACAAAAATCTGGGCACTGAACAGGCTCCCCAGGGCAGTGGTTACAGCACCAAGCCTGGCAGAGCTCAAGGAGCATTTGGACCACACTCTCAGGCACTCTGTGGGTTTTTTGGTGGTGTCCTGTGCAGAGCCAGGAGTTGAACCTGATGATCCTTTTGGGTCCTTTTCGACTCAGGACATTCTATGATTCTGTTTAATGCACAGTCACCAAAATTAATGAGCTATGGAAGGTCACAGGAATGGGGTGAACACAACCTGGGTTTTCCTGTCCTCTGCTGACCCCCAGGTCAGGTGTCTCCTGGCACATCACCGACATGTCACAAGGGCTTAAAA
>NW_020956049.1:267255-268354 GCF_003031625.1 Empidonax traillii
AAAAAAAAAAAAAAAAAAAAAAAAAAAAAAAAAAAAAAAAAAAAAAAAAAAAAAAAAGTAGAATTGATGATACCTCTGCGTGGCTTGTTTTAAATAATGCCATAAAATTATCTCCTTATTTCATATTTTAATTCAAATGGAGTAAAAATGTAATGAATGCAGCTTGGGAGCCATGTTGTTCACCTGCACCAAAGTGTGCTCTGAGATTCGATCAAAAGCTAGAAGTCTATCGATTGCCTGTCAATCCATCCATCAATCCCTCTCTCCCTTCCTCCCTGATAAATGGGTCCATTATTTCTGGTTTACCCAGAGAGAGTGGTATTTTAAATGTATCAAAACCATTCCTGCAGCCTTGTCAGGCAGAGATGCTCCTGTTCCACATCCAGTGAGTGTTCAGGGAGGGTTGCTGTGCTCAGTGTGCTCAGCTGCACTGTGCATGTTTGTCATCAAGGACAGGCACCGTCTCACAGACACCTCCCAGAGCAGCTTTAACTGTGAGCTGATGATCAGCTCTGGCTCCAGCTGCTCCAGGAAAAATTCGTGTAATTACTGTTATGAAATAAATAATAAACCCTAACTTTGTTCTTTTCCCAGATTTACTTGGTGCTTTATGGTCTCACTGGTCACATTAAGAGGCTTTTTTTGCTAAGCAACTGTTCATTTTATGAATGACCTGATATCAGCTGGTTCCACACTGTATTTTTAATGTTGTACATATAACCCAAATGTTAATTAAAAAAAAATTGCACCTATTTTATCTCTGGTGCACAAAAATCTGGGCACTGAACAGGCTCCCCAGGGCAGTGGTTACAGCACCAAGCCTGGCAGAGCTCAAGGAGCATTTGGACCACACTCTGAGGCACTCTGTGGGTTTGTTGGTGGTGTCCTGTGCAGAGTCAGGAGTTGAACTTGATGATCCTTTTGGGTCCTTTTCGACTCAGGACATTCTATGATTCTGTTTAATGCACAGTCACCAAAATTAATGAGCTATGGAAGGTCACAGGAATGGGGTGAACACAACCTGGGTTTTCCTGTCCTCTGCTGACCCCCAGGTCAGGTGTCTCCTGGCACATCACCGACATGTCACAAGGGCTTAAAA
>NW_020956049.1:269453-401946 GCF_003031625.1 Empidonax traillii
TTTGGGTCCTTTTCGACTCAGGACATTCTATGATTCTGTTTAATGCACAGTCACCAAAATTAATGAGCTATGGAAGGTCACAGGAATGGGGTGAACACAACCTGGGTTTTCCTGTCCTCTGCTGACCCCCAGGTCAGGTGTCTCCTGGCACATCACCGACATGTCACAAGGGCTTAAAAAGCACCCACAGCACATTTTATCTCCTGTTACTTTCTCTTCACTGCTTTCTGGAACTGTGCACATGCCTGGTGTTCACAGCACACAGTGACAGAGTTCTGGGTTTTACAGTGCTGGTACATCCTTTTGCTTTTAACCGTGTCTCTAAAAAAACTCACATCCTTGATTTCTCCTGTAATGATTTTCCTTTTCATGACCACTTGTAGTTCTGAAAGTGACAGCAAAAATGGGGGGGGGGGTGGAAGGAGGGGGTTTGCTCTTTTTTGGAACAACACACAGATTACTGTGTACAGAACACTTGGGGCTGCAGAGGAAGAACCCATACCCATCGACAGGACAAGAGGAAATGGCCTGAAGTTGAACCAGTGGAGGTCTAGATTATTTATTAACACAATTCTTTTCATGCAAAGGGTTGTAAAGCATTGAAACAGGCGGCCCAGGGCAGTGGTGGAGTTACCATTCCTGAACTGTTAACAAAACAGGTGGATGTGGCACTTGAGGACACAGTTTAACAGTGACCGTGGTGGTGGTGCTGGGTTAATGGTTGGACTGGGTGATCTTAAAGGTCTTTTCTAACCCTAAAAATTCTATGACTCTGCCATTTTCACTTTTGGAAAGCTCTCCAAGTGGAAGAGATTCCTGCTGCCTCATCCCCCTAGAGCACAAAGAACCTGACTATGCAGTACAAGCCTGCGAGAGGGACATCTTGGAGCACAGCAGGGCTCACCCTTTCCCTCCAGGGCTGTGGGGATGGTTTCCCTGGAGGAAAGGACACAACACACACATGGCTGAGCTCTCAGGAGAAACACCACCAATATGACCTTTGCCCACTGAGGCAGCAGGTGAGGAGGGAGGCACAGGCTGCTGGGGAATGCAGTCCAGCACAGGATCATAGGATCAGTTAGGCTGGAAAAGCTTCTGAGATCATGGAGTCTAATTTATGGTTGGACACCACCTTGGAAACTAGACCAGGCACTAAGAGCCACATGCAATCTTTCCTTGAAGACCTCCAGGGATGGTGACTCCACCACTGTCCTGGGCAGCCCCTTCCAACGTCTAATCATGTTTTCTGTAAAGAAATTCTGTAAAGAATTCCCCCCAATGCCCAAACTAAACCTTCTCTGGTGCAGCTTAAGGCTATGTGCTCTGGTCCTACCGCTGGTTGCCTGGGAGCAGAGCGCAACTCCTACGTGGCTACAGCCTCCTTTCAGGGAGTTGTAGAGAGCAATAAGATCCCCCCTGAGCCTCCTTTTCTCCAGGCCAAGCCCCCCCGTAGCTCCTTATTGCATGTGTACTCCAGACCCTGGACTTGCTCCTGCAGCCCCCAACCCCTCCGCACGCCCGGACCCAGCGGGACTCAGCAGACCCCAAATCCCGAAGAACACCCTAAAACCTGAGCCCCCCGCGCAGGCGCAACACGACCCCACTCCCTCCTTCCCCCCCTCCTCCCCCCGCGCTTGCGCACCAGGGAGGGCTCCCTCCGGGCCCTGAAGGGGAAACGAGGCATTTAAACAACCCCCGCCGAGCCCTACCTCGGTGTTCCGCCACACGCCGCCTTTAATCATAATCCGCGGCATCCTGGCGGCGACGGGAGGGGGGGACGAGCCCCTGGAGCGAGAGAGAGCGGAGAGAGGACGGGAGCGCCGCTCGCCTCAGCGAGGCCGGCCCGGACCGTGCGCAGGCGCCCTCAGCGCCGGGGGAGGGGGGGGGGGGGTGCCGAGGGCGAGGAAAGCGGGGTCGGCTGCTCTGCCGGGAAAGCGGGGAGCGGGGTCGGCGGCTTTTCCAGGGAAGCAGAACCGACGGCTTTTCCAAGGAAGCGGGGCCGCTGCTCTTCCAGGGATGCGGGTCCGGCGGGTCCGCGCATGCGCGACGCCCTCGCGCGCCCTGCGGAGCTCTCCGCGCTGGCGCCCCCTACCGGCTGGAGGAGCGCCCGGCAGAGGGGCCCGGAGGAACAAACGAGGTTTGCTTTAGATTCCATCGCAGTTCCCCACGGGACGCAAATAAGGAAGGGAAGGGACGACGGGAAGGAAATCGGGTTTCCGCGATGTCGAGATTATAATGTGTTTTCTTAATTTGAGGAAAAAACCCGCGCGTTTATGCACTGGAGGAGTTCGTCCCTGTGAGGGTGGTGAGGCCCTGGCACAGGTTGCCCAGAGAAGCTGCGGTTGCTTCATCCCTGGAGATGTTTTAAGGACTGGTTGGAGGAGGCTTTGAGCAACCTGGGATAGTGGAAAGTGTCCCTGCTATGGGGGTTGGAACGAGATGGTCTTAAAGGTCCCTTCCAACCCAAACCACTCCATGTAGCCCAAATGGACACTGAGGCAGCAGCACATTATAATGTTCAATAAAGTAAACCCCAAATTGTCTAATTTCCTTCTGTTGCAGGTAAATCTGGCTAGTGGCTAACCATATGTCTTTTTATTGCAGTCTTTCTCAGACTTTACACCCAGCTGCTTTTAAATGTTCCTCCACACCCTTTCGATCCTGCCAGTTACCCTGAGCCCATTTGTCTGAGGGCTGAGGACTTGGACTTACTCCATGCTTTTTTAAGTAGTCAGCGATATCATTTGCCATCCTGCAAACCACACCAATTTGTCACAAATGAGTCTTTTAGGTCACTCAGATAATCACTGGCAAAGGCATCAGCAATAGCAGGTTTAACACAAAGGTAAAAGCTGGCAGTGTTCACACTACTACTTACTCTGTGGTTAAAGCACAGAGAAAAATCTGAATAATATCTAAAATCAGTCGATCGATATGAAACTAAATCAACCAAAAATCATGGATGGGGATGGTGAGGATAAAAAAGGGTAAGAGTGGGAAAGGGTAACGATAAAAAGGAGTAAAAGAGACCTTTCTGTTGAGTCACAACGTTGTTGCCAAACTTAACCCTAGGCTTGACCAGTGGTTTAGGCCTGAAGGTTTAACAGCACTTAAAAACCTAACGACACTTAATAACTTAATTTGAACAATTTAATTAAAGATGCATGTAGAATTTACTATAGGCACAACAGTAACTCATAGGACTATCTTATTTACAAGTCTAAAGTACTAAATCTAGGAGAGCAACATTCATAGCACATTTGCTGTGGCATTTTCACACACACACACAAACCTAAAGGAGTGTGTAAAAGGTATACCTGTGAAAATTTCCCCTCTAGATCAGGGACATACATCAGATGCCTCTGCACCTTCTCAGTGGGCGAAGGGTTGAGCCTTGAGGAGGGGGGGTATCAGCCCAGGGTCTGCTGTCATTGTTTGGCAGTGATCCAGCAAACCCTGAGAGTTCACTGGCTCTGAGAGGTACCCGCTCGGAGGGGGGTGCTGTGAGCCAGGAGAGCTCCAAGGGTCTCCCTTAGGAGAACTGCTTGTAGAGTCACCGGAGAGCTGGTTTTGGTCACGTGAGTTTTCTGGCCAGGCCACAATTTGGGTCAGATAACTTTGAAAGTTTAGTAACAAAAATGTACTTCCACTTGGGTTGTTATTCAAGCATGAAAAGTAAAGTTTTCAAGGCTGTTAAAAACCAGGAGCTCATTAGACAGCACCAGTCCCCAGGAGCAGACATTGTTTCTGATAAGCTAAGGAGCTGAGCCAGGTGCTGTTCAAGGCTAAGGCTTAAGGAGCATTTCTGGGATCACAGTGTGGCCTGAGAGGGAGGATGCA
This sequence comes from Empidonax traillii, assembly GCF_003031625.1. Lineage (NCBI taxonomy): Eukaryota > Metazoa > Chordata > Aves > Passeriformes > Tyrannidae > Empidonax > Empidonax traillii. The sequence continues at coordinate 273,294 of NW_020956049.1, forward strand.
CCACCACACCATAGAGGTCTGACCTATATTCACTGACTTCACCCCCTCTTTTATTCACTTATTTAGCAGGTGCACAGCACCTAAAATGACACCCTTCTGCTCAAGTTGTCTCTATTCAAGATACATTCAAAGACAAAATAAAACAAAGGTTTTTTTGTTGAAATAGGAAATTTCATCATATGATTAAAGAAAGGTTTTTGTTTGAAGTATAGAGGAATAAAAAGTATTACACTTTTAGCTACCAAAAAAATTACCATGAACAGCCCCTGTCTTATCTGAAAGTGAGTAGGCAGGCCTCTACCTTTAAATTTCACTGATTTGGCAGACTGAGAATACCTTTGAATCCCCAAAATGCAGTGCACTGTATAAAGAACAAAGAAATGTCAAGAGTCATAAAACTGTTTATTAAAAGCAACAACCTGGAATACTTTTACAAAATTGTCAAGTTCCATTTGAAAATATCTTGTTGTTCTTAGATCTTGAAGAAACTGATGTTTACAAACTCCTGTAAAAATTTACTGAAATTATTGTATCCCTATGAACCGGGCTCCCTTCTTCATCACTGTACACCACACTTTTAAACTCTACCAGATTTAGCTTTCCTAGTTTCATCCGATATAAAGGTTTACAATTTCTTCATTGTTTTTATTTCCTCTTTGTACCTGTTTTTTGCAATTTGTTCTTCAAATAAACCATCAGAATTGTACAGTAATTCAGGTAAAAACTCCTCCAAATTTGTGTAACTGTTAATATTTCCCAGAAGTGCTTTTCCTTCTTCATACAAGAAAACATTCTTCTCACAGCTGTATCAGGTGGTTGCCTCGATCATTCCAAGATCTGAATGATTCATTCCCAAATGGTGACTTCCCAGCTCGTACTACAAACATCTGTAAACACCACGGTTCAGGCAGTTGTCTGACTTTACCTCAACTGCAAAGAACTAGAACACTTGAGTACCTTTGCTGATCAGTCCACTCTCGAAAAATCATATTCCAAATCACAGAATGGCTGCAGGAATTCTGGAGGACATCTGTTCCAAGCCCTCGCTCAGGCAGGGCCACCCAGAGCTGGTTGCCCAGGATCATATAATGGTGGCTTTTGAATATCCAACCTCCCTCCTACTTTACCAGAAACCCTCTCAAAGACATTACCTGTATTTCTAAAGAAAAGCAGTAGAAAAGCAGCGTGAGTTCCATGTTTACATTCTCTAAATTAAGCTCCAGGTTTATTCTGCTTCTCCATGGACTGATCTGTAACATCAGGGGACGGTTCACACCAGCCCTTTGTTGTTGTCTTTCCTTGCACAAGAGGGCAAAACGCTGATATCAAAACCACTTATCACAGTCAGTGATGTCCACTCAAAAGTTTCTAGCACTCTATAACTGTAAAACAATCAAAGATTTGTCTAGATATGAACAGAAACTGGGAGCAGCACCCACCTGCCTTCACCATACGCTGAACCAACTGGTGCACGTGGCTCTTACACATCTTTAGATGAACAGTAAAGTTCTTAAAATAAATGTAAGCAGTTCAAGACATTGCTAAAGTTTTCAATGTAACTAAACAGCATTCACAATTATCAGCAGGTGCTCAAAATAACAGAAGTTATTTGAAAATTACATCATTTGTTGTAACAACACACTAACTACCAGCCTGAGAAAAAGTATTTTGTACCACAGTTATTAATATTAGACATTAACATAAAATCGAAGATTTAAGGATTCTCAGAATCATAAAATAAATGATTGAGAACATTACCCTTTCTGTCAGACTGCTCAAAAAATTATCAAAACTACAAACAAGGTAACTGCCTAATTAATCCCTTATATATATATACAGGAAACATCTTCGTATCATGGTTATGCAGTGATGACACGAATATTTTGTTTCCATAGTTTTGTGAGATACTTTTTTTTTCTCTTACAAGTATTGCAAAAGAACCTGGGAGGCAACTTTGAGCAGATGGGAGGTAGCATTAAGCCTCCAGATGCACTGATAATTTTTATATAATACATACTTCTTTCCCTCCCTTTAAGCATTATTTCAGTTAGAAGAGAGGTTTTTATTCATTTTTTACAAGAAAATAAGTGGCACAGAGTGGCTGTTTAAAGGGATGAATACTGGCCCCATCCTAACTGGCCTCGTGGTATTAAGCAGTTACTCAGGCATGAAGAAGTGTCTCCAAGATCTTTAGCACAGCCTGTGCTACAACTGAAACTCTCTGAAAAACCTGGAGCAAACCAGTCCTACAAGTTTCACTCTCTGGACCAAAATGCTGGATGCATCCCTTACCAGCCCTTGCTCTAGAATGTAAAGCCACAAATTCAGAACAGACAAACCACTCTAGAACCAAGCGCCAACTGGCAACTCCCAACCTCACATCCCAGCCTCGTGCTGCCGCTTGTGCTTTTCCAGCAGTTTTCGGGTAGGCAGCGCCACATTACACTTCCCGCAGGCGTGCTTCTTCCTGTGTGTCTTCACGTGCTTTTGGAAAGCCCGTTTATCCAGCGTGGAGTATTTGCACCTCCTGCAGCGCAGCCTCAGGTGGGTCAGCAGGTGGCGCTTGAGGTGGCTGGAGGTGCGGAAGGCCAGGCCGCACTGCCTGCACTTGAACGGCCTCTCCCCGCTGTGGATCCGCAGGTGCAGCTTCAGGTTCCCGTTGTGGGCCGTGCAATAGCCACACTCCTCACACCGGTACGTTTTCACAGGGAGCTCCTCGTGATTGCAGAGGCACCCCGGAGATGAGCTTCCCTCCCCGGAGTGCGAAGCCAGGTGACGTTTCAGGGCCGGCCACTGGTGTGTGGAGTAGTCGCAGTCCTTGCACTTGAAATGCTCCCTGTTAAGATGGGTCACTCTGTGTCTCCTCAGGTGGCTGGAAGTCCGAAACTTCATCTGGCAAACAGTGCAGCTGTAAGGTTTCTCACCCGTGTGAGTTCTTATGTGGAGTTCAAGGTTGCTTAAACTGTAAGTAGTGTACTTGCACTCTGCACACTGGTAGAATGGTGGCTGACTTTGTGCTAGCAAATAGTTTTTGCTGCCCCTCTGAACATATGGCTGTACTCCAAAGACTTTTGAACAAAGCAAGGAGCTGTTTGAACCTTCTGAGGAACCAAAATCCCTTTCTGGACATGTGCCCCCATGCATTTCACGATGCAAGTGAAGATTTTCTAAACACTTCTCTACGTAGAGGCAACTGCCCAACTCCTGTTCATTCTTTACATGAAAGAGGCTGTGTTTCTCCAAACGGTTTGATGTTTTAAATGTCTTATTGCAATCTTTACAGACAAATGGTCTTTCATCTGTATGTATCTTTAGGTGCAGCCGGAAGTTGTTCTGAACATCAGTAGCGTAACTGCAGTGCTGGCACATGTATGTTCTGAAGGTATTTAAAGTAGAAGAACATGAATCCTTGGGGTTTTCCACAAAGTTATGGAATGCATCATCATCTTGCACTTGCAAATGAGAGGCCTCTGACTTGAAGAGAGGTTCCTCTTCATAAAGGACAGTGTCCATTTGATGTGAAGTCTGAGTAACTTCTGATCTATTCCCAGTACTAGCCAGGCTGTTGCTTCCAAGACTGTTTTCAGGGAATTTCTTTCTAGGGCACTTTTTTTTATTGCCCTGCACATCACCTGCTCGCTTACAGTCTACTTCTGAAACCAGCATTGCACCACTGAGACCATAATTTTCTCTACCAAAAAGAGAAACATGGCCCTGAGAATCATCCTCAGCTTTGCATATTTTGTAGTATTTATTGCTCTGATCTGTATAACCATTAGCCTCCAATGGTTCATGAAATTTCTTGTGCAAGCTGAGATCTCCTTTAGTGTAAAACACCAGGTTACATTCATCACATGAATAATTCTTTAAAGATCTTCGAGTTCTCTTTCTTCCACTTACACAGTCAAGTTCCTGCCCTTGGCATGTTTCTGTCCCCGCATGGAGCCTCCCGTGCCTCTGTAACTCCAAGCTGCTGCTGAAAGCTGACTGGCAGAACTCCCAGGAATATGGTTTAGCCTCTGTGTGGGTGGAGCTGTGCCTCACCATGCTTGCAAAATATAATGAAAAGAAGCTGCAGAACCTGCACTGGTACAGCTTATACCCGGCATGCCAGTACATGTGAGTTAACAGGCAGGAAAAGGTACTGCAGGAGTACTCACACTGAGGGCACTGGTATGGTGGTCTCTCTTTATGGCCCTTCATGTGATGAATAAAACTCCTTGGATTTGATGAAGCAAAGAAACACGTTCTGCAGGAAAAACTAACTGGCACACCCAGAGGTGTAAGGTCCCTTTCAATTTTAATGAAAAATTTATCATATTTATGTTCTCTCTTCTTGGTCTCAGATTTTCCTTCTTCAGATCCTCTCTGCCTCCCTTTTCTTGCATTTATTCTGTTTTTTCTTGCCTTTTGCAACTTGGTAATTTTCTTATGCAATTTAAGGTGATTCTTAAGGTTGAAGGAGAAGAAAAAGGTTCTTTTACAAAAGCAGCATTTATGTATTTTCTCACCTTTGTGAGCTGAATAAATATGTTTCTTTAGATGTGCACTGCATTTATACACAGAGCTGCAAAACCTGCACTTGAAATCCAATCTTTCACGTTTATTTGTAGAATAAGATGTTTTAGAAAGGGGTGAGAGGGTCAAAGTATTACTCAGTGACACTAAACCTTGTTGCTGGCTTTGGAATTCTTTTTGGTTTGCATGAGAAGAAACAACTTTTTGTTGCTGGTATCTTTTCCTAGGAAATGGTGTTAATGTCTTATAAATATGCTCTCCAGTAGTATTTGATTCAGCAGAAGTGGAAACATTCACCTCAGGTTTCCCTACATCTTTTGGAAGTTCTTCAGAAACAGGAGAAAATCCATTAAGAAATGGATCAGAACAATTATAGATAAATTTCTGTTTTTCCTCTACGCCATGTTCCAGAAGAGAAATCAAAGTTTCATCTTCAAATTTGCTTATTTTTCTGTTAGCAGCTTCAGTATCTCCATTCTTTGAAGAATCAGGACCTACAGGGAGATATAAAAATTCTCACGTCTGACATTTCATACAATCACAAATGTTCATTATTAATTTGTAGTAATAATCTCAAATTGCCTAATGACTTGCTTGTCACTTTTCTGCTTCCTTAATATTTCCCTATATCCACATCTTTTACTAATGCCTCTCTTCATGTTTCCCTTTGCCCCCAACATTTAAATGTTGCCCCCAGTTAAAATCTTCCTTTTTTCCACTCTCTCTTTTCACTCAAAGCTCTGAATTTTGCAGGACAGTGCTGCATTCCCTACAGTTTTTTAACAAAACAGCTTTATGCCAGGATTCCTATCAAAATACTATCATCAACTTTTCTAGGGCTCCATTCTCACAAATATCATCCTCCTTCTGCTTTTTTATTTTCTGAACCTTTTCCCTGATGAAAGGCCACCCCTTTGCTCACTGCAGTAGAGTGAGACAGTACTAACTTCTTGTACTTTCACTACTTTTCACAAGTGTGTGAAAGAACTAAGCCTATTCCAGCCAATATTCTCTTTCTGCTGCACATGATATTAACCTAATTTTAAACGCTTACTCTAAAATAAATGGGTTTGATATTGTTTTGTTTCAAAAACTTGAGATTTACCAGATTTCTTAAACTCTTGCACTAATCTTAATTAACAAGTTACCTTCCATTTCAGCAACTGCCTCCATCTCTCTGTGGATTTCTGGTTGTTCCTCTGGACCACCATCACAAAGAACACCTGCAACACTGACAGGTTCTTCTTCTTTTTGGGGTACCACTGGCAACATCAATGGTCTCGTATTATCTCTGACCTCACTGCCAGCAGAGGAGAGGAGAGGAGGAATCTTCTGAAAGCCACCATCACATTCTTTTCCACCACTGGTTTTGCAAGGCGATGTAGGTAACGTGCAATTTTGGCCACATTTCTGCGGGCCTGCATCACACCCATCACTTAAAGCTGATTTTGATGTGTTGCACAAATCCTCAGCAAGCCACTTCTCTTCCGAGTATTTCATACAATTATCTTCATTTGAAATAATCTTGTTTTCATCCCAGCTGCCTACACTGCTACAGTCGTTTGAAGGTGCCACAACATCTTTTAGGCAAACGCTGTTGTTTAAGTCAAAATCCTGCTCCACCTTGAGAACGGACACGTCCTGCTCCTCAGCATCACCCTGGAGAAAATCCTCATCGCTCAGCACCAAGATAGTGACTGGCAGCACGATCTGAAACACGTCCGGCTCTGCGGGCAGAAAGACACAATCGACGCAATTTCAAAAAAAAAAAAACCCCAAGCCGCCCCCCCGCCTTCCGCGCCCAGTGCGCATGCGCACGCACCATCGGGCCCCGCGCATTTTCACTCCCCCAACCTTCCCCGCTCTCCCCGGTCACTCGGGCACCTCAACTCCCGCGGGAGCCACGCCGGGTCCCCGGCGGGGCATCGGCCACCTACCGCTGTCCCCCTCCGGCTCCGGAATTCCCGGCATCTCCCGGCCCGTCTGGATCCACCCCGCAATCCGACCTACACCCCCGCGCGCGTGCGCGGCGCGGGCTGGGCGCGGGGGCGCGCGGCCGCCGCCTCCTGATTGGACGAGGGGGGAGGCGTGGCCTGAGGGGGGCTCCGCCCACTCCGTCTAAGGGGAGTTGCTGTCCCCGCGGTGTGGTTTTTGATTGTGGCTCAAAGGTCAGTTTTAAACGTGCTTTTGTCGGTCTGAAACTGAATTTAGCTTGCCCCTTACGTTCGCCCTGGGTTGGGGGGTTTCGAAAGCTCTGCGGAACCTATTCCCATTTTAGGCAATTTTAATTGTTAGTTCTCCCGCAAAAGCAGATCTCAGCTAATAAACATTAAGAGTCTTAAGATCGGGATTGTGCTCACAATAAGGCCCTCTCCCGCTGGGGACTGACAGAATCAGAGAATAGTCGTGGGCAGAAGTCAAAAAGTTCATGGAAACACAAACAGCACCATAGACTTAGAATCACAGAATCATAGAATTAACTGGGTTGGAAGGGACCTCCAAGATCATCAAGTCCAGCCCTTGATCCAACCCCACTGTGATTACCAGATCATGGCACTCGGTGCCACATCCAGCTTCATCTTAAAAACCTCCAGGAATGGTGATCCACTGGGATCCACTCTGGGCAGGCCATTCCAATGCCTGATTACTCTCTCTGTAAAGAACTTCTTTCTAATATTCAACCTAAACCTCCCCTGGCAGAGCTTAAGCCCGTGCCCTCTTGTCCTATTGCTGATTGCCTGGGAGAAGAGACCAACCCCCCACCTGGCTACAACCTCCTTTCAGGGAGTTGGAGAGAGTGATGAGGTCACCCCTGAGCCTCCTCTTCTCCAGACTAAACAACCCCAGCTCCCTCAGCCTCTCCTCATAGGACTTGTGCTCCAGTCCCTTCACCAGCCTCGTTGCTCTTCTCTGGACCTGCTCCAGCACCTCAATATCCTTCCTGAACTGAGGGGCCCAGAACTGGACACAGCACTCAAGGTGTGGCCTCACCAGCGCTGAGTACAGGAGAAGGATCACTTCCCTGCTCCTGCTGGCCACACTGTTCTTGATGCAGGCCAGGATGCCATTGGCCTTCTTGGCCACCTGGGCACACTGCTGGCTCATGTTCAGCCTCCTGTCAATCCAAACCCCCAGATCCCTTTCCACCTGGTTGCTCTCCAGCCACTCTGTGCCCAGCCTGTAGCGCTGCAGGGAGTTGTTGTGGCCAAAGTGCAGGACCCGGCACTTGGCCTTGTTGAACTTCATCCCGTGGGGATTGGTCCATCCAGGTGCCTCTGCAGAGCCCTCCTGCCTTCCAGCAGGTCGACACTCCCTCCCAACTTGGTGTCATCTGCAAATTTGCTGATGATGGACTCAATCCCTTCATCTAAATCATCGATAAAGATGTTAAACAGGACTGGTCCCAGCACTGATCCCTGGGGAACACCACTGGTGACCGGCCACCAGCTGGATGCAGCCCCGTTCACCAGCACTCTCTGGGCCCGGCCCTCCAGCCAGTTCCTGACCCAGCACAGAGTGCCCCTGTCCAAGCCATGGGCTGCCAGCTTTTCCAGGAGTATATTATGGGAGACAGTGTCAAAGGCTTTGCTGAAGTCCAGATAGACACATCCACAGCCTTTCCCTCATCCACCAGGTGGGTCACCTGATCATAAAAGGAGATCAGGTTGGTCAGACAGGACCTGCCCCTCCTAAACTCATGCTGGCTGGGTCTGATCCCTTGTCCATCCTGTAGGTACCACGTGATTGCACTTCATATTGTTCCCCCGCTTGGCCAATCAGGCTGTAAGGGTGAGAGTGGAAAATATATAAATCTGCAGACACACACATTTACATGTGCAGATATGTAGGTATTTATATGCATATATAAATTTTATATACATGTATAGTGTCACTGCCCATGGCAGGGTGGTTGGAATGAGGTGATTTTTAAGGTTCTTTCCAACACGAACCATTCTGTGATTCTCTGATTCTCTGATTCTCTGATTCTGTGAGTTGTGGTTGGAAGGGAGCTCTGGAGATCATCCTGTCCAATCCCCTGCCAGGGCAGAGTCACCTGGAGCAGGTGACATGGAAATGCATCCAGGTGGGTTTGGAATATCTCCAGAGAGGGAAAATACACAAAATCTCTGGGCGGCCTGTGCCAGTGCTCTGTCACCCTCAAGTAAAGAAAATCTTCCTCTTGTTGAGATGGGACTTCTTGTATTTTATTTTATGGCCATTGCTCCTTGTCCTGTTGCTGAAGGGAGTCTGAAGAGAGTTTGGCATCATCCTTCTGGCATCTGTCTTGGAGATATTTTACATATAAGTGATGAGATTCCCTCTCAGTCTTCTCCAGAGTAACCAGGCCCAGCTCCTGCAGTTTTTTCTCATAGGAGAGGTGCTCCAGACCCCTCATCATTTTCGTGGTCTCCACTGGACCCTCTGCACTAGCTCCTTGTCTTCCTTCAACTGTGGAGACCAAAACTGAACACAACAGATGACAGACCCTGCCTGGCAAGGTCCTTGTCCTGTCAGCCTGGGGACCCCCTGCTCCCAGCAGCCTGGTCCTGACAGTATTTTATAACCTCCCTCAGTTGTGATCCCACATCCTGAACTGCTATAGGATTCCCAGCTCTCATTTTCCAGACTCTGTACCTGGCAGTGGTACCTCCAGAAGGGATGGTATGTTTAACCATTCCAATGAGAGGAATTTTCGCTATTCCTGTCTTCTTCCCCCAACAAAAATCTTGTAAGGAACTAATTACATGCCTTAATTTCAGACATACCTGGAGCTGAACCCATTTGTAGGCACATTTGTTCAGTGTGCGAAATTCAGATGGCATCCTTATATTTTCAAATAGAAGTGGCAAAACCTTGAGACAGAAGAATTGTCAAAACCCTCCAAGCTGAGAGTATTAAATTAGGAAATGATGAGAGAAATATTTGCTTCTGTATTTAAGCTCTTGGGGAATTTGGGAATCTCTACAGAGTTAGAAGACTTGTTGATACTCCAGGGTGGGTGAAGCAGATGCTGGGTGGGCAGGATATCTTGCCTTGACTTCTTCCTGCCAGATCAAATTGTAGCATACAAAAAAGAAATAAAAGTGTTAAAAAAGTCTCCTCCACAAGATGGCTCTGCAGCCACGGGCTCTGCAGTGGAAGAACCTGAAAATACTGGACGGATCTCAGTAATCCTGCCCCTGTTTAGACTGTTCAAGAGAATCTGCTGTGGGAAGGGAAAGTAGAGAAGATCTGAGTTTCAAGTAGAAAGAGGAGAGAAAGGATATAACCTCAGCTGTGATTATCAAAGTTAATGGGAAGATCATATTCCACACATTTGTTGTTCTCATTCCATAGGTGACTTTCAAAATGAAAAAAACCCCAAACACAACAGCTGTTGTAAAGAGACTGAATTGCAAGAAACCCATTGTGAATCTTAAAATCACAAAATCATTCAGGTTGGAAAAGACCTCTAAGGTCCCTGAGTCCAGACATTAACCTAATACTGTCAGGTCCACCACTAAACCATGTTTCTGAGCACCACATCTACATGTTTTTCAATCACTCAGGAATGGTGACTCCACCTCCTGAGCCCCCTCCAGTATAAACACCCACAGCTCATTTTAGTTGTTCAGATATTCTCACTGAAAGGAGACTAATATCTGCTTCCATTCTTTCTTTTCTTTTAAAGCATTAACTTTAAAACAGTCTTCTTTGAAAAATAGCTCCTTCACTAGAAAACCTGCAAAAGTCTGCACAGTCTTTGCAAAGTTGTAACTGCCAATTCTTTTCCCTTGGAAGTGAGTATTTTCACTCTTTTGCATAAAGGAACAAACTGTAACTCTCACCTTAGTTCTTCAAGATGCCATCATCCAGTGAATAAAGTGATCATACAAGGGCTCAGGGCTAAATGTGACCTATGAAAGGTGGGTGTGGGGAAGGTTGCAGCTGCCTTTACAAGCCCATTACACAAAACTACCTTCTGCAAATTCAACTTGCATTGGAGTGAGAAGAGTCTGTCAGCAACAGTGCTTATGCCCACATTCCAGCATGAAACAAGAGTTGTGGAAAGATTCTTGTAAGGAATAGGACAAGAGGGAATGGCTTTAAGCTGAAAGAGGGTAGATTTAGATTGGGTATTAGGAAGAAATTCTCCACTGTGAGGGTGATGAGGCCCTGGCACAGGTTGCCCAGAGAAGCTGTGGCTGCCCCATCCCTGGAAGTGTTCAAGGTCAGGTTGGACAGGGCTTGGAGCAACCTGGGATAGTGGAAGGTGTCCCTTCCTCTAGAGGGTTGGAATGAGATGGTCTTTAAGGTCCTTTCCAACCCAAACCATTCTGTGATTCTGTGAAATATTGGACCTTATGAGAAATTGAAGCAACCTTGATAAAATGTAATTATTTGAAGCGTGGATTTTGGACATCTTTGTGGCCAGAATGGCAGCACAGATTTACTTCAACTAAAATGTGTAATTTGAGAGTGCAGTCACCTTAGGCTGCTGCTAAAGCAGTGGTTTTTATCCTCATGCATCTAATGCTGTAGGTTGGAAGGGCCTGGGACAGTAATTTCATAAGATCTTGTATCAATATCCTTCAGTTTGCCAGCCAGGGCATATAACAAAAAATCAAGCTGGAAATATCTCTTACATAAACAAAAAGCCTGAAAGTCCAGGGATAAAAGATAATGTCACTTTTGGACCAGGGAAAGTCAGAGAATTATTCCTGGGAATATAATGTAAGAGCAGTTATGGTCTGGCAATAAAAGCAGGAGAGGTGATAGCTGAATACAAATCCAACTGGAAAAGCATAGACAAAAGGCTGGACAAGTTGGAAATAAAGTCATTAATCAAGCAGGTAAAGAGGGAAATATCTCCAGAAGGGTTGGTCAGCACAGTTTCAGCTGTGTTAGGACTTGTGAGGAGCTACAGCAACTGAGAGCTTTTTAAGAGCCAGGATATTGCAGGAACAAACCAAGACTTACTAACTAAATGGCTTCTTTTACTGCAAAACCTGCTGGGTTGTTGGGTTTTTTTCTCATTTTCACACAACCATTGACCTTCCCCTCCCTCCTCCCCCCTTTTTTGTTTGCAAGCAGCTCCACTAAAATCTGTTCCAGAGGGAAGAGGAGAAAACACATCAGTGAGAACAAAGAGCTGAGCACCACTTAGGGACAGAACCTTCTAACACCAAACGCCCACGGAGAAGCAGCTGGGGATTGAGAGACACACCAAGTCCCAGCACACTCTGCTTTCCAATACTTTCTGCTCCAAGCAGAACTCCTTATCACTGAGTTCACCTTGAACTTGATGAAGCTGTAAGACTAGGGAAGAAATTCAGTCTTATGGTTAGGGCACAGGAGCCAGGAAGTTTGATTTCTATTCCTGCTTTTTTTTTTTTCCTGCAGGCTTGTGAAAATCTCTCCTGTTTGCAAAGTGTTTCAAGCTCTTCACACTGCCTTAGGAGAACAGAGCAGTGCTCTTATGTGTTTTCAGCTCTCAGTATTGGAAACAGTTTGATTTGTTGACATACACAGCATTTCCCTAAATCAGGAGACAAATATTACAAGGCATAACTAAGGAAAACCTGGAAATACAGAGTCTTTTCTCTGGTAAATGGAGCATGGTCCATTCTACTGAATTTGCCCTTTTTCTCTTCGTAGACTCATGGAACAGTTTGAGATGGAAGGGACTTTTTAAAGGTCATTGATTCCAACCCCCCTGCCATGAGCAGGGACACCTTCTACTACACCAAGTTGCTCCAAGGCCTGTCCAACCTGGCCTTGAACACTTCCAGGGATGGGGCAGTTCTCTCGTGCCTTTCTGACATGAAAGACAGAGAATCTCTACCAGCAAGAACGGAGAACTTCTGACTGAGCCACACTGACCTGAACAATTAGCCCAAAGTTCTGAGTTATGGGGGTTTGTTGCAGTTTGAGAGAAAAACAAGAGATGGTACAAAACATTTCTGTCAGGTGGTCCTGGTCACAGCTGTTTTCCTAGAAAAGAGTGAGATCCTGTGTCTAAATACATGCTCAAATGCACAAACGATTCACTTCCCTTTGTCTCTGGTTCACATTCTGCAAGAAACATTGCAGAATCTGCTCTTCCCTCTGCTCTTATTTCTATTCTTTTATAGGCCTTGGTCCCTTTTTCCTACCTGCCAGGGCTTTTTTGGCATTCTCCAGATTCTCATCTGTCTCTCTGCTTTCTTTCCTTGTTCTTCCTCTTCTAAACCATTTCACTCCCAGTCTTATCCTCATTTTTCAGAAATCTTCATTTGGCTCTGTTCTCCCCTTTCTCTGCAAGTGGCTCTAGCAGTTCTTTCTGCTCTCCATATCACTGAGCAGCGCTTTGGTGACCTGCAGCTTCCTGGAGAAATCTTTCCAGGGAAAATCCTTGCTCAGCCTCAATAACCTGGGAGTGCACGTGCCTAATGATCCAAGGGATTGTGGCAAAAGGAGCTGTGCTGGGAGGACCTTAGGGCCAAACAATGGACAATACAGATGTCAAACTAAGCTCTCCTGAGCATTTATAAACTGATTTGTCCAGGGGCTCAGAGTTGTGTTGCATTTGGAAGAACTGAATGAAAGCAGCCAAAGGCACAACATTGTCCCCAGGTTACTTCTATGACTTGATTTCAGGTTGCTGCTTCAAAGGTGAGAAATGATGAAGCTTTTCAGCAATAGTGTATGTCCAACTGTTGTGGTTTTTTTATTTGACGTACCAAAATATTTCTTAACACTGGTCTTAGAAATGACTGATTTTTTTTTTTTTAATTGAACCTTTCTGAAAAAAATATCCATGTGAAACAAATGTGTCAAAAGAAATAACAGCTTGAAAGTTCTGGCGTAGCAAGACTTCATTGTGAAAAGTGTGAGGAAATCTTAATATAGGATATTTCTGCCTCCATGTTCAGTAATAATTTGAAAACTGAGCATTAAAATACTGCCAGTAACAGAGATTAATGAGCCATCACTTGTCAAAAAACTACAGATTAAGAGACCTGCAGGAGATGTCCACAGGTGCTGGGGGTATTTATGCTCCTGTTACACCCTGGGGAGTAATTCAGCTGATCAGCCACAAGAGACATGGTTCAGTTGCCTAAATATGGCTGTCCAGAACCTTCTTAGATGCCACAGGGCACATGTGACACCTGTATGGGCTGGCAGATGGGACAGAAGAACATCTGTAGACTAGGTAAGGTAAATCAGGATGTCTCACATGGTTCAACACTTTTATTTTGGCAATATAGTCTACCTGCTCTGTTTGATCAGGTAATCTCTCTCTAGACTCCGTTGATAATATTGGCTGCAAGTTCAATTCAGTTCTCTGAACATGAATTATAATAAAAAGTTCCCTTATTAGCTTTGATGGATCCCTAATGGACATAAAATAACTTAAAATAAAACATACACACCGGATAAAATAAACTAACATGATTTGTTTGTGGAAAAGCTTCTTCGTAGGCACAAGGATTGGGGACAAACCTGAAAATGCGATAAACAGGAATTTTTTTTTTCTTTCAGCTGGTTCTTTGCATGATTGTGCATGAAATTCTCCCCCGTGAGTCCCTGGCACAGGTTGCTCAGAGAAGCTGTGGCTGCCCTATCCCTGGACGTGTTCCAGTCCAGGTTGGACAGAGCTTGGAGCAAGCTGTTCTAGTGGAAGGTGTTCCTGCCCACGGTAGGGGGTTGGAATGAGATGATTTTTAAGGTCCCTTCAACCCAAACAATTCTAGGATTTTATGATTCTATGTGGCAAGGGATTTTTTGCTGGCTGGAGCCCTTTTGGTGTGGTCTGGTCATGCCCTGTTGTGAATTTCTCTCACCCTCCAAAATTGGGTGGCTAGATCCCAGTTGCCATTTGGATATTACCCATCCATCTCTCTGTCTCTACACCAGCTAATTAAACAGTGTCAGACACCTGCACAAGGCAGGAGAACTCAATCCATCTATAATCAACAAGGTACTGGCCTGGCTTATCACACAGTCATGGAATGGTTTGGGTTGGAAGGCATCTTAAAGCTCATCTCATTCCAACCTCCTTCCATGGGCAGAGAAACTTTCCACTGGACCAGGATACTCTGTCTTGAATCCAGGCAAACTAAAACTCTCCTGCACAATTTCCAGGTGAAGTTTAGGAGTTACCATGAGCCAGGGACAGTTTCCCAGGACAGAGAGCAAGAGAGAGAAACATACAGAAGGAATGATCAGAGATTTGTTTCCTTACTAAATCAGGTGACAACCTCCTCTAGAAACAGGATTGCTATAACATGCGAGTTTTATTTTTATTGTTTAAAAATATTTCTTAAAAAATCCCCTCAAAACCTGGACTATACACTGATCAGGTGTGTTCTATGGAATCTTAGTCAACTTCATTACTTGTCTGCATTTGGAAGGGTTGTTTCAATTGAAGGCAAAAGAGAGAAATGGTCTTTCAACTGTTTTTCAACTTTGTTTTGTATTCTGCAATCATAGCAAAAATCAAAGGCATTATTCATGCTGACAAGACTGAAAACGATGAAAAATTATGGAAAAGGAGTAGCCAAAGCTTTTTGTGTTTACAGTCTTTTCCCCAGTTAAACAGGTCAAGTCCCTCCTATCTTATTTTTGTGTTTTTATTCCAGCTTAGATTATTCCATCCTAAAATACTTTAGGTTATTCTTTTTAATAATGTGAAAAAGACGAGTGGCATTTTATGTGATACAAAAATTCTCTCCAGAATTGATTTTCCTCTGCATGTTGCAGAGTACCAAGTCTGGCTCCCAGTGAATTAATACAAGCACAAAATACTCTTTCTTTTCCATCATCTTTCCTGGCATAAGTGACAATTACGCAGCATATTGGAAGTGATGGAGGCATTCACCAAATGGTAGGGATTGCTCATTAGAGTAGGATGATTATCAGGGTGACGTAGCAGTCAAAAGGCTTTATATTTAGATTTTTACTGTGGGGATGGTAAGGCACTGGCACAAGTTTCCCAGAGAAGCTGTGGCTGCCCCATCCCTGGAAGTGGTTAAGGCCAGTTTGGACCAGAAACCTGGTGTAGTGGAAAGTATCTCTGCTTTCATAAATCTCTCTCCATGCTTATCTGTATTTCTTTACAGAGTTTTTGAGAACAGAAGTCCAATTCTTGCCCCAAAAGGAGCTGCATTCCCTTGTAGCTGATGTGAGTCTGTACAGTTCAGATAGATCTGTTAAGTTCACAAAGTGCTCTGAGATTTCAAAATGCAGCTATTATAGAAATAGCCATTGTTATTCTTGTTTTTAATAGCTGCTGACAGTGAGGAATATGTTGAGGGTAAGTGCCAAGTAAGAAGCTGTGTTTCTGAATAGAGCTTTTCAAATATTCAAGGCCTCTATTATGTTTGGGGTAATTTCATGAGAAGCTTTATGTTGGTTTGTCTGGACCATCATCCAGGAAACATCTGGTGGGAAGGGATCAGACTGACACAACAAAGACTGGCAGTGGTACTTACATGTAGTCTTGTGGAGCCACTTTATGAGTTTGGTTGTGCTCAAGAGGTTGTACAGTTCATCTTTGCAAAGCTTTACTAAATTTACTTGAGCTGCCTGAAACTCAGGATTGCCATTTCATGGTAAAAGTCAAAGTTTCACAGGATATTTTCATTCTCAGTATGAGCAAACCCACAAGTACAAAAACTTCTTTGCCCATTTATAGAATTGTTGCTTTAAACAAAGAATAAATATATAGAGAGAAAATCCAAAATGCAATTAATAGATCAAAGTTTATTTTGTTGTTTGTTTGTTTTTTTAATCTTAATATGAGGTGCTGGAGTATGTCCAGAGAAGGGCAACAGAGCTGGGGAATGGTCTGGGGCACAAGTCTGATGAGGAGTAGCTGAGGGAGCTGGGGGGGCTCAGCCTGGAGAAAAGGAGGATCAGGGAGGACCTTTCTCACTCTCTTCAATTCCCTGACAGGAGGTTGTAATCAGGTGGAAGTCAGTCTCTTTTCCCAAGTAATGAGTGATAGAACAAGAAGAAATGGCCTCAAGTTGCACCAGGGGAAGTTTAGTTTGGATATAAGGGGGAAATTTCTTTATTAAATAGGTTATCAATTGTTGGAACAGGCTGCCCAGGGCAGTGGTGGAGTCACCATGCCTGGAGCAACTTAAAATACATGTAGATGTGGCACTTGGGGACATGGTTTAGTGGTGAGCTTGGCAGTGCTGGGTTAATGATCTCAGAGGTCTTTTCCACCCCAAATGATTCTGTGATTCTATGATTAACTCCTGACATAACAGTTCTAGTGATCCAGGACATGGCACATCTCATCCCACTGTATCCTGTCAGGATATGGACCAGGTAAGGATGTGATTACTGGGCAACCAAGTGGGCAGTTTCCAGTGGATGAGATTCAACAGCAATTACCAGATTTTAGGTGGCTTCTTTGTGTCATGACTACGTTGGAGCTGGTGGCCAAATTCCTGATTTGGAGAGGCATTTTCTACAGCCAACAGAGCTTAGAGCACCATTCAAGCCACTATAAATTAGATACCTATGCTTAGGAAAGTGATTTCCAGTCTTTGTTGCCTGTATTGACTCCTTCTCCACTGAGCATAATGGGAGCCCAAACTCAGCTGTGGACATGTCCTTTTAGGTTTGAATTTGGTGCTGAGTTTCCCCATGTACTCTTCACCAGTGGGGTGAGAGCTTTCTGAGAACTAATCTGGGACAATAATTTGAAACCTCTTGTCCATTTATTATTATTATTATTATTATTATTATTATCTTTGGAATGTACCTGAAACTATTTTGGACCTATGATCCAGACCATGTAACAAGAACAGGGTACATGAAAGGGTATTTTGTCACTGGAATATTTTTATGTTGTTAATATAAAATCCTACTGAGACAAAGGTCTGTAGTTCATGCCAGACAAGTGAAAGCCAACTGGGTTTACCTGAGCCTGTCTCCTTTAGGATCTTGTGTTGACTTGGCTGTTTGATTTAGCAATCAGCTATAAAAGACAACATTTTTGGAGCTAGTCTAATGAAGATACTTGTGAGTGATATTCTTCCCACCACATGTTTGAATCTGAGAAAAATTACCTCAGGCTCCCTTTATTGTCAGTGGGAAGAAACAGGAAATTAGAGTGTGAGTCATCTGACCTATTTTAGATGTCCGTTTTGGAGTGATGAGTTGCAGATGAAATGTTGACTTCTCTCCACTGAGTACCAGAGGGGGTTTGATTTAGATATAGGTGTCTAATGGGATCAGGTGAACTCATCCCATCCCCACTTCAGGGTACAATGAGGGTGTTTTTGGCCTTATCAGCAACAAAAAGCTTTATCATCCACCAAACACTATGGCTGATATGGGACCTGTCCCAGGACTAACCTGCATGGAGATGAGATCAGCCACTGGAACTGGAGCTCTATTCCCACTTGAGGATGATTCACAGCCCACTGAGGTCAACGGGAGTCTTTCCACTGCCTTCAGTGGGCTTTGCAAACCCCAGGGTTTCGGCATACATTCACTTAACAGCAGGGTGCCACAACTTGAGATAACATCATACTTCTGGGTTGTAATATTAATGTTTTGTCGAAGGTCAGCACCCTCACAGCAGAGCTGGAGAGCAAAGTGAGTCACAGAGTCCTACAGGGGCTCACTGGGTCGAAAGGCTGCGCATGTGCTGTCCTGTACTAACAGCCTGTTCCTTCCCTTAGTGCCTGAGTCTCCTCTGCTTTGGTTGATCTAGTCCATAGTCTTCATTATCACAGCAATCCATACTTGATCCCTTTGTCCGTCTGCTGCCAGGCTGCCAGTGGCCTGTGGTTTACAAAGAACAGCTTCCTCATCCAACCCCCATTCCCTAACATACAGTCTTTTTCCTTTTATCCTTTGACCATCTTGAAGCCTAAATTTCAGTAGCAAGTCTAGTGTATTAAACAAAACACCTCAGGTGATGAAAGGACCAGAAGTACCTTTGATAAGACTACAGGGTAGTCAAAAAGTTTGGGATAAAACTCCATGTTCTTCCTTTCTGCCGGGCAGGCAGAGATGCTGCTTACATGAGGGAAAACTATTAAGAGGATATTCATTATTGCACTCTATAACTGAAGCTTGAAACTTCAATAATTAACAATTAAATAACTTGAAATGTCACTTAGGGAATGCCCAGGATACTGGGGAGACACCATAACCCCCTCCAGGATGTTGGACCCTCCAGTTTTTAATGCCCCACTATAGGATGCTTAGGACACCCAGACAAGTCCATCATTAATCCCCCTTTTCCTCTCCCAAATGTTGGGAACCTTCCTCAAATTTTGGGGTTCCCCCACGCATAGGGGACCCCCAGGATGTAAGACCCCCTACCAGATCTGAATGTCCCACCACGGGACTTTCATGAAACTGGGACAAACCCACCACTGATCTCCTTTTTCCTCCCCCAAATTTTGGGCCCCTCGAAACACCAGAGGGGCCCTGACCACAAAAAAAGTTGGGGGGGGGGTCCCCTTTAGAGAGGGAGAATCCTCCCTTTTTTGGGAAGCTCTGGAAGGGGCTAAGTCGGAGCAGTGTGGTTACTGGGAGCACTGGGAGGAGGTAACTGGGCTTACTGGGATCTCTTGGTGGAGGGTCCCAGGAGCAGTGAGAGCACTGGGAGAAGGGAACTGGGCAAACTGGGTGAACTGGTCGGGCTGGGAAGGGAGATGGTGCTCAGGCAGGCCTGGCTGCTGGCACGAGGTGGGGCACTGGGGGAGACTGGGGCCCTGGGAAGGATTACTGAGCCATACTGGGAGCCTGGGAGGTGTTACTGGGTTGTAATGGGAAGGGACTGGGGGGCAACTGGTCCATGCTGGAAGCACTGGGAGGGGTTACTGGGAAGAACTGAGGGGCAACAGGGACTTAGTGAGAGCCTGTTAGGATCTGATTATTAAAAGATGCCTCTGCCCAAATTAAGGTGCAAATGAGCCCCTGTGCCAAATGAGTAGTATGGATTTTATTTAACAGTAAATATTAGGGAGAGAGAGAGAAATAAAGAGAGAGAGAGGAAAGAGGGTAGGGGGAAGAAAGAGACAGAGATTAAGGAAATATATATATATATATAAAAATCACCACGAAGTGGATTCCCACCAGGTCCTTCTTCTTGTCTTCTCGATGTTGGGGGTTCCCAGGTTGTGCTTCTGGGATCCCACTTTTATACAGCCCAAACCCCAGGTATTCCCAGGGGTAGATGCCATACCCACAACTTGGGCTGGCACTGGCACACGTCAGAAGAACCTGACTGCATGAGAGGGGACTGGACTTTTCATAGTATAAAGTGATTGACTGCTAGTCACCCTTTACAGGCCAGCTATCAGCTTATATGTCAATTCAGACTTCAAAATCAGGGCATGTATTCGAAGTTTGATGAACCAGGATGGTTTTAGAATAGCTAACACCAAGACAACACCATGGCTCCAGCAGTTTATCTTGCATGATAACTTGATAATTAGCTTGATTGAATCTTGGGTCTGGCCAGGGTGGAACTATCCTGCCACATCGTGTTTGTGCTGTTCCCCGTTAAAATTCTGTAGTTGTGCAGCATATTAATTTTTATTTTCATCAGCCCTGTGTGTGCGCAGATTTAACTGTTGCTTGGACTTCTCAACATCAGCCTTAGTTGCATTAGTGCCATTGTTCAGTCCTTCACAGCTTTGCTGTGCCTTCTCTGCCTCTCTGTTTCCAGCACATGTCCGGATACTGCTGAGCCCATCACCCTTCCTGAAGATGCATTTTCCTCCCAGTTTTTAGATCCTGAGAATATCTCATAAATTCTCCATACACATTTCTTCTGCAGCTGCTTCTCGTTGTCCCGCATAGTCATTCAGCTCATTAAGGATCTTAAAAAAGGCAACACACAAAGTAAACCTGGGTTCCTCACCTCTTGGTGAACGTTTAGGACACAGCTTCTTAACCAGATTCCTCAGTTGTTTTGCATAGTATTGCTCCATTTCTATCCTCCCTCTTACAAATTTTGCATACTTCTCCAAGAAGTCAGTGAGTGTCCCGCTTTGTGGGCTTGTCCAAGTTGTCGAACTGATCCCACAAGCTCCGTGCTCGCAAGCGACAGCGCTACCGGCGGGAGCGGTGCGGTGCCTGCTGCGCCCCGGGGGCATCGCTTCAGCTACCGCGGGCGCGCTTCGCCAGCTCGCACGGGCTGTTTTGGGGCGCTTGGGCTCTCAAAGCGACGCCCCATCCCTGCTGCCGGGCGGGCGGGGCGATGCGCGGAGAGCCGCGGAAAGCCGCGGAAAGCTGCGGCCAAGCCGGCGGTGCGGGCCCATCATTGCGGGGGGCGCGGCGGGGCGGGCAGGGCCGGGCTGGGCTGGGCTGGGCTGGGCTGAGTCACCTGCGGGGCGGTGCGAGGGACGGGAGGTGCCCTCCGGGAGTCCGGGAGGGAGCCGTCGATGCTGGGGGTGCCCTCCGGGAGTCCGGGACGAAGCCGGCGGTGCTGGATGCCCGCCGAGCCATGGAGCTGCCGCTGCTGCTGCTGGGGGTGTCCTTCGTGATGCTCTGCTCCGCGGGTGGGAGGGGACGGGAGCGAAGGGAAGGGAAAGGAGGGAGAGAGGAGGGAAGGAGGGAGAGAGGAGGGAAGGAGGAAGAGAGGGAAGAAGGCAGGGAAGTGGCGGCAGCGGTTTTGTCGGGCTGGGAGAAAGCGCGGCGGGCCGGGGAGCGCCGCACCTCCACCTCCACGTGTGCATGTGTAGGTCTGAGCCGTGTGTGTGTGAGAGAAAAAAAAAGAAAAACACAAAAAAATTTAAATTCAACCCTCTTGGCCCACGTTGGTTCTGGTTTTGCTCTCTGGGTGGCTTTCAGAGAGCCCTCGGAACCCCGTTGTCCAGAGCCGATTGGCCGCGGTTGAACCCTGTGGAGGAAACGTGAGAGAATTTAAAGGGTGGGAGGAAAGGAGTTGAACTGGGTGGACCTAAGACCGTTTGGGTTTCGTGATGAAAGAAAACAAAGGAGTAGTTAGTCTCAATCAAAAAAAAAAAAAAAAAAAGAAAAAAAAAGAAAAAAAAAAAGGCAATCAAACCCCCAAAATACACAAACCAAACAAAACGTGTCTGGGCTACTAAAAAGTAGCAAATGTTTTTCATTTCAAATATTAGGTGTTACTAGGCTCCTGCAATTAAATTATCTAATAATTATAAATAACAAACCTGCTCCCGAAAATGTTTGGTTTAGGTTTGTATGGTTTGAAAGGTGAAGCTGCCTTTTGGATGTGGTTCCAAATGATCAGAACGTGACTCTGCACTGTGTTTGCAGCAGGATCTGTACAGGATCTCTCCAGGCCTGACAAGTCTGACACGATTTCTATACAGGAAAAGTATATGATGGATTTGAATACTGCATGTTGTTTTTTAAAACATAAAAATAAATTTTTATAGGTCTATCAAGAAGCCTAACTATAACTTCAGTTGACCAGTCAGTCAATGGAGTATTCATTGTAATGCTGTGTATGATGATATTCTGAAGTTTGAAATATTTGGCTATGTCATATTTCTGGGATTAAAACAATAGAATGAAACTATCAAGAATCTCAAGAGAACAAATTGTTTTAAATGTTTGCAAGCCGAGTGGATTTCTGAATCATATTTCTTTTTTTACAGATAATTATGTATGCTGTAGATAGGATTTATAGTCACTATAATCGTGCTGTGGCTTGGTGGGTGGATTTTACTAATCTTAATCCCAGATCTGGTGATGCTTTGTTGGATATTGTGAATTTAAAGGTAGCAGACACTGGCACCTACCAGTGCAAAGTAAAGAAGGCTCCTGGAGTTCAAAGCAATAAAATACAGTTGACTGTACTTGGTAAGATGATTTCTTTCCTTGAATTTTCAGTGACAGTTTGTATGTGCTTATTCCATCCTATCTTTGATGTCTAAAATGAAAACTTCTACTGGGTAAAGTCATATTGAATCTCTGATGATGCAGTCATTATTGAGGCTTTGGAAGGAGTGGACACAACCCTCTGTTCTGAGGGTGAAGGGAATGATATTCAGAATAATCAACACTTAAAAAAAATTCTGCCCCTGGTATGCTTTTCATAGAAAATCTTTTCATGCAGAGAAATGGTTTGTTGCACAAGCTTTATCTTTACCAAGATGGACTAACCTACTAGAACACAACTAGTAAGCGTTTTCATTGTGACTGCTATTAATTCAGTGATATTTTGTTTATTAGTAAAGCCAGCAGGAACTAAACGTTCCATTGAAGGATCACAGGAGATTGGAAAAGACCTTACCTTGAAATGTGCATCACAAGAATGATCCCCACTTTTGTCTTACGACCGGAGGAGAGTAACTGGCACACAGGAACTTCCTGCCACTTCCATGCTGGCTACTGTTAAACTTGATTTACTACTCTGAAATATTAAAAAAGATTGCAATAGTATTTTTGGCTTATCTTGAATTGTGAGCATCTCATGCTTAGTGTTAATATAAAGTAGTCAAGATAAATGTCATTCCTGCCCTCTCATAGGGTAACAGAACTGACACTGAAAGAACTTGAGGTTTATTTTGGTTTTTTAAGTCATACTGGGAAATGTTTCAAGCTTTGAGATTCCCATTAGGCTCCAATATCATGTTCACCTGTGCCCAAGTGTTGTGAGGATAGAGTTAGATATTTTGAATTTTGACTGATGGATTTCAAATTATTACAGTGGTGATATAGGATTTTTATCATGAGAACTTCATTGTAGAAGGTTAATTTGTGAGTTCTGGCTTTGTGAAAGCTATTTCAGAATATTTTTTTGTCAGAGCACCAGTTCTTGATCTTCTTGGTAGTTATGAAAACCTTAAACCTTGAGATGGTAGGATTTCCTTGCAGATGTGGCAGTTTAACAATCTGCTTACAAGTAGATGTATATTAACTCAGGTTGCACAGGATATACAGGACAAAGTGACATCATGTGTCTAAGAGTAGCCAAAGATGACTTCTAGATAAGAGAGAATAAGACTTCAGTCTACTGTTGTTATGCCCTTTCTTTTTCCACTTATAACTATTTCTAGTCATGTCAGATAACCTAATGCTTAAATTATTGGCTGTAGAGCATTTAGAGTAGCATCTGTTCCTATCTATTGATTAGTCAAATAAACCAAATGCTGTGGAATAAATTTCTAAGACGGTAAGAGACTTTTACAAATAATGGTATTTTACAGCCTGATAGACTTTTGGTTTTATTTGGATGCTTTTAATAAGGTATTTTTAAGTTAAGATTTCATTAGTAGTTCTGTGGTATTGAATATGGAATTAAACTTAAGGAAACGGTAAACATCTACCTTTTGTTGTTTGTGGATAAAAATACAGGGGAACTTCTGAAGAATGTCTCTCAAGAATATTCTGGTGTATACAATTGCATTGCCTCGAACAACAGTTGGCATGAAAGAATGTTCTGTTGAGCTGCATGTCAGCCCTCAAAGTGTTCGCTGGATAATGGTCATGTAGTGTTCTGTGTATGAAAACTGAATATCCTTTCTCTCTAAACTCAAATCAAAAACCTTGTAACTGGTGGGTGCCAAAACAAGTCTTATTGTTGTTTTGAATAAATGCACGTGATTGAACCTCTCTCTGATTCACTGATGTACTATTAACCTGGATCATGTGAAACACACTGGGTTTAGTGTTAAAAGAAAGTTGGTCCTGTAACTTTGACACTTAACAAACAGTATTGTTATTTATCTATTCTGGCTGTAAGTACGGCTGCTATGATTGCTGGAACTATTATAGGAACTCTGCTGTGTCTTTCTGAAAAGGGACTCTACCCCATTTGGCTAAAGAATCTTGTGGTCTTCTGAACCTTGTAAAGAGCTGTGCCCTCATCAGCTAAGGAACTTGTGCTGATTTGTGTTTTCTTGGGCTTTGTGACTTTAGCTGTTTTTACTCAAACCTGTGTTTAACTTAATGCCAGTAAAAAAAGATAAAAACCTTGATGCCTGAAGGAGATCAGGGAATAACTGAACTCTGCACCTGAAGGAAGTAAGTCAAATGACTTCTCCACCCCAGGAGAAGGCCCTGAGCCAGAGTGGACCTCTAGGTGAACCTTCCAACCTGGTGTTGTATTTAGACATGTATCTGCTTATTAGCCCAAATTCTGTATAATCCTTAGTAAAATACATAATACTACACCTGTGTCAAAATAAGTTGCTTGTTGTTAAGTGGGACGCTCATCAGACTGTAGCTGAGAAGGCTGCAGTTCAGGTGGCACTGTACAAGTACAAGAGAAGGAGGGAGAAGGTGAATCATAAGAAAGTGCATTCAGTGATTGCAGAGGCAGCTGTGCAGCGGGATCCCAGTAAGTGGGATGGATGCATTTGGGATTTTAGAGATTCTGATGAGGCTGGTTCCCCAGATGAATTCATAGATGTGAGACCGGCATGGAGATGGAAAATGGAATTAGGGGCTGATGGGCAGTTGATAAGGAGGGATGTGGTGGAGGATTATACTTAGAATGAAGTAAATGATATAACTGAACAGTTTAAACAGAGATTAGGAGAATCTCTGCTGACTTGGATGGTGTGTTTGCACGATCAGGGAGCATCAGGGGAAACCCTCGATTCAGGGGATTCCAAGAAGTTTTTAATCTTGAGTTCAGACTCCTTTGTGGAGGATGCATTTTGGAATAGTGACACTAGTCTGTGAGCTTTGGCTGCTTTGGGATGCAGTAATAAATATCTCACAGAAAATTACTGGCCTGGAGTTGAGTATATGTGGGGTACACTGTGGGATTTTGTACGGAGACGAAGGGAAGAGGGGATGGAGTTGGTGATTTTCACAGAAGATGCTGACAGTATGATGCAGCATGTCCTGTCTGTTACTGTGAGAAATAAGCTGATTTAGGCTTCTCCAGCAGCACATAAAAATGGGATCCTGACTCCTTTGATTATTAAGATGGGAAATCCCCTCTATGAAGTAACTGAAAAAATACAGCAGCTTGGTGGCCTTGGAGAGTGGGAGCTGTGAGGAAGTGCAGGGAATCGAGACAGCTCTAAAGGGAGTGAAAACACAATTTCTCATAGGGAAATGTTCCCAGCTTTACTGAAGGATGGTATATATCCTGAGAAAATTGATGGGGTTCTGACTCCTGAACTCAATGACACATTTATAAGTGGAGAGGGCTGAGTAAACCTGGTAAAAAAAGTGCAAAACTCAGAAGCAAATAATCCAGGGACAACTCAGCCTAAGGCACCCCCTCTGGAGCCTCAGTGGGATTCTGCATCTATTCATGGTGGGCCCTACACGAGTGTATCTGTTATTCTGGGGGAGAAGGAGGACTGGGAATCCTATTCTGACTTGTATCCTTGGAAAGAAAGAGAGCAGGGAAATGATTTGGTGTGGTAAATGAGTTTGAAGCGATGGCCAAACTCCAGTGCAATGGGTACGAAGGGACTGGCAGCCCTGTATGGAGCCTCAAATATTTGGTCCTTGCAAACAGTGAAAACCTTAATTGACACCGGATCAGAGGCCTATTTGGTATCTGGGAATCCCAAGAAATTTAAAGGGCAGTCTGTAACTATTGTTGGTCTGGGAAGGAAAGAAATTGATGCCGTACAAACCCAAGTAGGAATGAAAATAGGAAACATCCCGAAACGATCTTACTCAGTCATGATTGTTCCTATATCCCTGAATATAAAATAAGGATAGATATTCTAAAAGGATTAACCCTGAATCTTCCTGATGGTCAGTACCAATTTGGAATAAAGAATTATATAGGTGCCCTGTCGATCTTAGTGGGAAAAATTAAAATGGCTCCTGTGCGGATTCCTACTACAACTAAATTAGTAACAGTGAAACAATATCGGGTGCCAGGAGGGCATGAAGAAATACCCCAGGCAATTAAAGATTTGCTGGATGCTGGAGTTTTAAAATCAATTGCCACAGCTTGGAAGAATACGGTATGGCCTGTAAAAAAAAGAGTGATGTGTTGTGGAGAATGACTGTAGATTTTAGAGAGTTAAATAAGCAGATCCCGCCTCTCATGGCGGCTGTACCAGATACTGTGACTTTGACAGAAAAAATTCAGAAACATCCTTAATAGTGAAGCCAAAGTATGGATTCTAAACCCAAATAGTCCTCCTGAACTGGCTGAAGTAATAGCCACAGGGAAGGGAAATACCAATCATGAAACCTGGGCAAGAAAAATGGAATATGTTCCTGCAACCAAGTGTTATAGGTAAGAATAGCTAGATGTTATGGAATCTTGTTTTACAGATTCTGTGAGACTGAATTTATCTCCAAACATCCTTTTCAGTGTCTGGGAAAGATTATTCTTTTAGAGCCCAGAGAATGCTGCAGAGAACATGCTACTGCCTCACTAGAAGAGCCTTACTGGTTCAAAAAATTTTCTACATCAAAAAAGTGTCAAACTTATGTTCCCTGTATTGTTCAGATCAGTGACTTTCACAGTCAAACCAGGATCACTCAAATACTGATAACATCATTGTCTTCATCATGTTGTTACAGGAAGAAATTGGTAATTAAAAACCTTTGGGAAAATTAATATTAAACTTGCACAGTTGAAATATATTTTTATTTTAATTAGACAACTGTTCCAGTGCCTCACCACCCTCATTATTATTATTATTATTATTATTATTATTATTATTATTATTATTATTATTTTTAATGTCAATAGGCGCTTCCAAATAACAAGTAATCCCGTCCAGATGTGGTGCATATTTCTCCACCAAGAATGCCTTTCACTCTACTGATCCTTCACCATTGACTCCAGAAGTCTGGATGACCAGTTTCAGCTAGATCTGAAACTTTTAAATGGTTTTATTTAGCTGAAATAAATTCTGTGCTAATGTTAGCGCTATGGAATCTATTTAATACATGTGACAGATTTTAATATATTCAAGCCAATAAATAAGTTTCCTTCAAATGTTCAGGTTGTAAAAACCATTTCAGTACAGACAAATATTTTAATATATTCATTAATGGGCAAAAATAGATTGATATTACCCTGAGAAGTCCATGCATTAAAATGGTCACAAGTCAGTATCACAGAAACTATGAGTGAAAAAAGGGTCATAATTTACCTCGTTTTTTGAGCCTGCTGTGTTCGTGCTGCCAGAGTTTTTTCTAAACAACCACAATGGATAAAGATGGCCTCGAATCTTCCCTGCTGAATGAATACAGAGATTCTCTCCTGATGAGGACATGGAGTCTACAAACAAACAAACATGTTTGGAACACAGACTGAATAGAAAATGCTCCTGGGCAGGGATTCTCCAAGTGACAAGCATCTCCACTCCCAAAGTGTGCCATAAGGACCTTTGTCCCCATGCCCTGATCCGTGTTCAACAAGCCCCCAACACCAGGTCCCTTTTGCCCCAAAGCTCTGTGTTGATGTGAGCAGAACAAGCCACAACCTGTGCTCTGAACGGCAGGGCAGGTGGGGTAGCAGATCCACGTGCCTGAACCTGCTTCCCTCCCAGCACAGGAGGGAAGTTGCCCACCAGGGATGGTCCTGGAAGGAAAGGAAGGATTTACTTCCTTTGAATCGTGTGCAGCCATTACCTCAGAGGATGCTGATGTGCACAGCCAGAACTCTGACACCAGCTGTGTGGTGATGTCAACATGCTGGAGGGATGGGGATGGTCCAGGAGGGACCTGGACAGACTTGGGGGGTGGGAATGTGTGAACGTCATGAAGCTCAACAAGACCCGGTATCAGCAAGGCCCTGGTATCAACACAGGCTGAGGTGGAGAATGGATGGAGAGCAGCCCTGCTGAGAAGGACTTGGGGGTGCTGGTGAAAGAAAAACTGGACATGACTTGGCAACAACTGGTCATTTCTTACCTTTGCAGCCCAAAAAGCCAACTGTGTCCTGGGCTGCATCAAAAATAGCCTGGGTAGCAGGTCGGGGGAGGTGACTCTCACCCTCTACTTTGCTCTTGTGATATCCCACCTGGAGTGGTGCATCCAGCTCTGGACCACCCAGCACAAGTGAGATGCTGAATTGTTTGAGTCCAGAGGAGGCCACAAAAATGCTCTGAGAGCTGGAGCAGCTCTCCTATAGAGACAGGCTGGGAGAGCTGGGAGTGTTCAGCCTGGAGAAGAGAACTTAGACTCCTTCAGGGAGACCTTAGAGACCCTTCCAGTACCTAAAAGGGGCTGACAACAAAGGCAAAGAGGGATTTGGCTGCAAGGGTACATAGTGACAGGACAGGGGAAATGGTTTCAAACTGACAGAGGGTGTATTTATAGTGTATTTACGTTAGACATTAGGAAGAAATTCTTTACATTGAGGTTGGTGAGGCCCTGGCACAGTTGCCCAGAGAAGCTGTGGCTGCCCCATCCCTGGAAGTCTTTAAGGCCAGGTTGGATGTGGCTTGGAGCAACCTGATCTAGTGGAAGGTGTCCCTGCCTTTAGCAGGGGAGTTGAAACGAGATGAGCTTTAAGGTCCCTTCCAACCCAAACCATTCTATGTTTCTGGGAAGTGTGATGGTGATTTAAAGGATATAAAGCAGAATGCTTTTATTCTCATCCATAGTTTAATTCTGGGGCATTAAGGCAGAGAAAGATTTACCCACTGGCCAAAAAGCAGACAGGAAGACTGTGGGAAGGCAAGGATCTGAACCTAGCTTGCCCCAGGGCCCTCGCCACAAAACTTGGGTTTTTTTTTCTGAGGTTCATCTCTGTTTTTTCAGTGTAATTGAGTGCAGAAAGTATTCACAGTTACTGTTTTTGAGTGTGGTCTATTACAGCACAGTCTGAACCAGTGTCTTAAAAGCCAGACAATACTTTCCTGATGCACAGATTGCTTGAGCAGCAGAGGAATTGGTGTCAGACCTACCTGAGGTGAGGAGGCTGCAGTGATGCTTTTCTGAGGCTCTTTCTCACCTCACTAGTTTTTCACTGTAGAGAGGCCCCTGGAAGGTAAGCAGAGGGATAACTCAATATTAGCAAAATATAACTGATCACTGTTTAAACATGGAAGAAATAGCTGAAAGCTTCTCTGGGCAAATACAGAGAATATCCACTAAATATTTAACTTGCCCCTTGATCCCACTTTTGTCTCCTATCAAGTATTGAGAGCAATGAGCAGAAGACGTGGCTGCACTGTCAGTAACACATGTGGGATTATGGTTGGCAACTTTGATCTCTTATATCCCTGCAGAAGGCATTTCACACCACTGCAAAGGAATGAAGTGTCAGGAAATAAATCCTAAAGCACCTCCCAAGGTGTAGGAAATGCTCTCTGAAAGCAACATGTTGCTGCAGCTCAGTTAAGCTTGAAAACTCAAGCAATTAAAATGCTGGTGACTAACACAGAATAATGTTGAGAAAGTAGCTCCTCTTCTTTCCCTCACAATTCTACTCTCTGCCACACTTACAGCCATCTTGAAGTTTGGCAGTTTTGTATAGGGGGAATTAACCAGTGCTTGGCTCAAAGGGTCAAAAAGCTTCAGAAAGGAAGACAGAATAGCTGTGACTTCTCTCACTCATATAGTTATAACCTGAAGACTGAAAAAGAGATCTGAACATGATTTTACAAATTTGATAAACACCTGAAAAGCAACAGAGGGTCTTCTGGTGTTCAAGGCCAGGTTGGATGGGACTTGGAGCAACCTGGTCTAGTGGAAGGTGTCCCTTCCAGGGGAGTTGGAATAAGATGAGCTTTAAGGTCTCTTCCAACCCAAACCATTCCATGCTTCTGGTGCCCTCCCTGCTGCTAGGGCCCCTAAACTCCCAGCAGTTCTTTCACTGGAAGTTGAAATGCAAGGAAGTTGCCTTAGCAGTGTGTTGCTGTATTAGTTGCTGGGCAGGCAGCTCTGCTGAATGCTGTCCTTAACAGGGTCACCATAAAAGCGCTGTTGGTGCCACCACAGCTTATTATAGAGCAGAAGTTTTGTCTTCCCCATTCTACCTAATAAAAGATTTGTTATCATCAAGTCTCTGTTGTGCCTTTGTTTCCCAATCTTTCTGTCTTCTTTCTCCATTAAACATTATGTTCCAGGTTGAACAAGGAAAACCTGTTCAAGGTTTCCATCCAAGAGAACCATCTCCATGAATTTCCACTCTTATCTACCACTACATTTTTACAGGATTCGGTCTCTCAGCAATATTTTTTTTTTTTTCTCTAAACAATAAGTTGTAATCCTGGCATTTCTGAATTCCCAGTGTGGGCCCATTTAGAAATTAGTAAGAGTCAAATTAGCCAAACCCTAAAATGAAAGAAAATTGGCCTCTTTCTTCAAACTATTGTTGTATCACAATGGTGCTGAGAGGCACAAGCCAATAACAGCGCTCCATTGTTACCAGGCACTGGGCAGGAACAGCAGGAGGTCGGTCAGACCCTGACAAATGTACAATCCCACTGGACAAATCAGCGGCAGCAAGAGGAAGGAAGTGCCTTGGTGAGTGTGACACAGTAGGCAGCAGCAGGGCCAGAGCAGTGCTCTTGAGTTCATCTGCGGTGCCATAGGATTGCACCCCTGAACCCTGCCCTGCTGTCTGTCTGTCTGTCTGTCTGTGTGGGATACACTGCCATGCTTGCTCTGGAATCACATCCCTGGGTTGCTTTTTGGAGAAACCACAACAGGGAATAGAGGTGGGTGCACCCAAACAGAGTTCAGAGACTCCATGATGTCAGCACAACTAGGTTATACCACTTGTGTAAAGATTATCAGTATTGTATCAGCTCTGTCTCCAAAAGTAGGATAAATGCCCCTATCTCTTGCCTCCCACTCTGGTAACCTTTCCTCTGACTACCTTTCAATAGATGTGACAAGGTTCTCTCAAAATAAATCCCCCTTTCCCTCCTTCAGTGAAGTGTGCAACACCAACACCAGTGGGAATGCAATCCATGAACTCTTTTAGAGTCAGCACTGGGTGAATTTAACTGTCCTCATGCCAATGTCCAAAAAGTCCCTCCACTGTTTGCCATTCCACATGACCCTGTACATCAAAATTCCCCTTCATGGCCAACACCAGCACAGCCTGTTTTGTCCTGTCTCAATTCTGCCAGATCCTAGTCCTGCTATCAAAATTAAGGAACAAAGAGAAGGATCAATTCCACCTGTGCTGTTGGAGGGATGCTCCCTTTCAGGTGGTTCTGGATTTTCCAACAAAGGGGAGAGGACTGAGTTCTGTCATTCATCAGAGGAAGGAGTCCAAAGCAGTTCTAGGTCACAGGAAAAAGAGACGAAGGAGCAGAGCTCAGACTAGTCCTGAAGCTGAGCAGACTCCTGCAGAGCTGGCCTTCCTGCTCCCAGTGCTGCTGGAGGCAGGCGTGGTCCTAACCCTACATACTCTGATCCCTTGTCTCTGAGTGCCATTTGCTATTTCGAGACTTCCAGAACACTTCTGAGCTCAGGATCGCAGACAGTCAAGTCTTTGTTGCCACCATGATCCCATCACACAGGACCAGAGAGTCTGAAACAATTCAATCTGCTGAATCTGGCTTTTTGCAATGTAGAGTGGCTGGAATGTATTGCTTCCCTGTTCATCCTCCCCCTCAGCCACGCTCCTGCCCGCCCAGGGCTGTGCACACCCTAGAGGTGTGCTGAGGATGACGCAGAGCTACTGCACAGCAATACTCTTGTGGTGGTAGAGTCCTGGGTGATCCATTCTACAAATTTGATGAGTTTTTCCCATGCTCTGAGTGACACAGAGGAACTGTGAATAAATGGAGTGCAGGATCAAATGCAAAGGAACAGTCGGCGGAGCTTGCAACCAAAAACTGTGCGTCAATAAATGGTTGCAGAAATACTTACACTGCAAGCAAGTGTCCACATATGATTATTTGTGTAATATCCAGCATAACAGGGCATGATTTTGCCTTTGAACCCTTGAAAATGAGAGGATGAGTGCTGCTCATACAACTGTTAAACTGAGATCTGTCACCATTTTAAACCTGAGCAGGTTTGCATTGTCAAATCCCACCATGGGCACACTATGGGCAATACATTTTATTCTTCTCTTTTCCTGGTGTAATAGTAGTTTTCATTTTATGTTAGCACCTCTAGTGCCATTTCCTTTCCACTCATAGTGGATTAGTCTGTTTCTCACACCTTTGAAAGAAATAGCTGTTAAATGCTTCGTACTTGCATGTTGAATTCACCTTTTTGTATCTCATCAACATATTTCCCTTTCCACCCTATGCTATGTTTGATCTTTGCCCTGTTTTCATGTTGCTCCTCAAATCAGTGAATTTCATTGCAAATAAAATAAAAAATTTAAACGTCCCTGAGAGGGCAAACCTGTTGAAAAGATCAGCTCCATATGCGACTTCATAGAACAGTTTAGGCTGGAAAGGTCATTGAACTCATCTCATTCCCACTTCCCTGCCCTGGGCAGGGACACCTTCCACTAGGCCAGTTTGCTGACAGCTGTACACCTTGTCCTCTCCTTTTCCCCAGTGCAGAAGGAGTGTCAGTGGTTCCCAGCCACAAACAAATGATGGCCTTTTGTTTAATAAATCATAGAATCACAGAATATGCTGAATTAGAAAGGACCCACGAGGATCATGGGGTTCAACTCCTGGCCCTGCACAGAACACTCCAAGAGTCACACCACGTGCCTGAGAGTGTGGTCCAAAGGCTTCTTGAGCTCTGTCAGGCTCGGTGCTGTGACCACTGCCCTGGGGAGCCTGTTCAGAGCCCAACCACCCTCTGGGTGAAGCAGCTTTTCCTAATATCCAAACTAAACCTCCCCTGCTTCATCTCCATGCTGTTCCCTCGGTTCCTGTCACTGGTCACCAGAGAGAAGAGATCCGTGCCTGCCCCTCCACTTCCCCTTTTGAATTATCATCCAGTCCTGTGCAAGATGGTCTTGGGTTTGGAGCCCATTTTCTGCTCTGGAGTCAAATCACTGGAATAACAGCTCAGCTCAGGTTTTGCTGGTGAGTCCCTGTGTGCTGTGGTGATCTGTCCTCACTTGGACTGGGTTAACCAACAGCCAACTGTTATATGTAAAAATTTTAACAAAAGAGCAAAATCTATTGATCCAAAGTGGATTCTTTAGGGGGGCAACTACCTTCAGTTCCTGCTAAGAGAGTTTAGGGAGGTTGGTGTCCCTACACTGAATTTTAGACTTTGTAAATAAATAACCCCTCAGGCAGTAACATGCAAGGCAGTGCAGACATCCAGAAGAAAACAATTTAAAAATTACTATGCTTGAAGTTGCAAATACCAGCTTAAACAAGATTTGGTTGTTGAAAACATACAATTTCATGAGCAGACTCTGAGAATTCCACTTAAAATGCTGGCTCTGGTTTTCATAAATGGAGGTGAAAGCTGGAGGCTCAGCTAGAGGTCTCAGCTCAAAGATGAGCTTCCAAAAGTAAGAAATAGATGAACATTTAATAGATCAACATTAAAATGGAAGGAAGTTGTAGGAATTGCTGGAGAAGATGATGAAATCATCTCCTCCAAGGAGTTTGAAAAAGGTGGCATGTGTTAATGGAAAAGCCTGAGTGTGTATCATGGCAGATTTGTTTCAAAGAAAGGAGAGGAGACTGTCCCAAAAGGGATTATTCACCTGGACTGATTGCAGGACTCTGGTCAGCTTGAAAATCTCAGGGTCTTCACAAAGAGAAGATCTGGGCAGAGCAGCCAGAGATAAACAAGAATAACAAAGTCACGTCCTCCTCTAAATGATACAGGACTATTTTTGATAGACATAAATCCTGTGCAAATCCATAGCCTGCCCCAGATATCAGGAGATATTAATGATTTTGAGATATGGTACCAAACCCAACTCAATATTCTTGGTCCAAGCAACTACAAACATTAAGACATTTTATCTCTGCAAAACAAACCACTATATAGTGGCAAAGTGATAATTCAGAACAATTCCCTTGTTCCTACTGACTCAGAATATTCCTTTATTTTTTCTTGCAGAAAGGAAAAATAAAGTTGTAGGATGCTCTCACTTGGTAACATCAAGTAATTCTTCAATTCATACCCTGTTTTATGTCAACAATGGGAACTTGTTTTATATATATGTATATGTATTTTCATGGTGAGTTCATTTTTTGTTCAAAGTTTCACATAACCTTTCAGAAATTAGTAGGTAGCACCTTTATTCTTCCACCTGTCTCATTGGAAGAATACTTTCTTAAACTGAAAATGAATGTCACAAAACAGTTCTAAAATATGACACAAACACACACACACCCCCCTCCAAACCTGGGTCTGTCAAGGTGTGTAAGCTTTGACTGTACTTTGGTTGTCAACAGATCATTTGGATTGATCCGATGTGCAGGAAGATAGCGATGAGTACAACTTGCTATTGTTAAACAACACATGAATAATACCCTGGATTTGGAATCAGTCAACTCCTCTGGTTCTAATAATTTATTTTCTTGTCTTCCATTTCGTAACTGAATTGTTGATGTAATCTTACCCCATGTGAATGCTCAGTTGAGGGTTTCACAATGAACGAAATGCCATCTAAACCAGCATGAAATAGCCACAGTGTAATCTAAGGTGCCCACAAGAGCTGCCAGGGGATTGGGCTTCTGATGTAGCCAGAGCAGTCATCAGGGAGTCATGAAACTCTCAGCAAAATGTTTTAATCTTGCCTGTGGTTTCTCTTTGCTTGCCTGGAGAAATGCAGTGTCTTATTGCAGGAGTGAGAGGATGGACTGTGCAACAAGTGGGAAAGCAGGAGAAGGGAATTTTATCAGAAAGAATTTTATCAGAGTTGTAAGCTCTCTCTGAGCACTGATAATTCTTCAGAATTTCTTACCTAATGGCTGCACCTTGAGAATCTATTTCTCACCTAAATTTTTGCACTTAGGACATGAGCAAAAAACATGGGCAACACCTGTACCATGGAACTAAACAAACAGTGTCACTTTGTCTTCAAAAGCAATGACCTTCTTGCCTCCTGGGAACGGTCCTGGGCTCATTTTAGCTGACCTGTGCCTGGGAATGATTTAGGATAGTGTTAGCTGGCCCAGCCCAAAAGAGTGCCAGCGAGTGCTCTGTGAATATAACAGGTGAGCAGTCAGATTTCAGCATCTTTGAGATGACCTGGGATTGTTTAATTTACCAATACCATGGGTTTGTGTGCACTGTACTGGATTAATTGTCAGAATACAGCAAACTTTCTGTCACAGGACTGACTGTGTCTTTTGCTACTCTAGGAGACTTTTCTTTCCCAAATTGGGATTCCTTTCTTGAACAGACTACACTAAATTGATCGAGCTATTTCAAACTTTCAATACTAGGCATGTTTTTGAGACATATCTGTCCTTTTTTTAGCCTTTTCTTGAAGAAGAACTTAATTTTATAATTAATATTGTATATATCCTACATTCCTAGACTAAACTGATGCTTATTTATACATCCAGAGCTTGAGAGCATTGGAACATTCAAATCAATATCTACTGCTGAGGAACATCCAGTGAAGGACATCTGCATTGAACAACTAATGAGCAGGTGCTTGATTTCATGAGTCAGGTGGTATCTTCATTCAAAAACCTTATGAGGCTTTGAATGAGGCCACAGAGGCACTGGAACAAGTGTTGTGGAGTCTCTGTGCTTGGAGATATGCAAAACCCTCCTGAAACCCTAGACT
Source organism: Empidonax traillii (assembly GCF_003031625.1). Taxonomy (NCBI): domain Eukaryota; kingdom Metazoa; phylum Chordata; class Aves; order Passeriformes; family Tyrannidae; genus Empidonax; species Empidonax traillii. The sequence goes on from NW_020956049.1 coordinate 309,331, forward strand.
TCTGAAGTTTCCCAAATTTTGGGTTGGAAGGGACCTTAAAGCTCATCTTGTGCCAACACCTTCCACTAGACCAGGTTGCTCCATCCAAGCTGGCCTTGAGCACTGCCAGGGATGGGGCATCCATCTGTGTCTGAGCAGAGTAAAATAGGCCAAGTAGAGAATGATGCTAATGCAGCTTAGCATATTCAGGTGCTGGAATTAAATAATTTAAAATAGATCAGCCCTTCACTGTGCTGGCTGGGTGCTGCCCTGGTTCAAAGTGAAGTTAAAGTTAATGGCATTGCAACTACAGAGCTGTAAATCTCTGGGCACCAAAATAAACACCTGTGTATGGAAACAGAGGGATGAGCCTGTGAACATATTCAGAGCCTGGAGCCAAACTTGGCATTGTTTAAACAGACAGAAAGAGCATTATCACAATCACAGAACCATAGAAAGGGTTGGAAGGGACCTTAGAGACCATCTCAATCTAACACCCCTGCCATGGGCAGGGGCACCTTCCACTAGACCAGGCTGCTCGTTATGATGATTTGATTATTTTGATCATGATGATTTTAGGCTCAGATATTATAATGTGAGGCCCTGCTGTGGCTGTTTGCCAAGTCAAACCACCGGAGTGACCTTAGAGGTTGGTTCTCTGGTGCTTTGCAGTCATTCACAGACCAAGCATCCTCTAGTTCTGCCCTGGAGCAGCTCTGACAGCCCTGCCCTCAGCAGTGTGGCTCTGATTCTGCTGAGCTCCTGCAGCAAACAGCTCTCCTCCAACACCTCAACACAGAGATCCCTCACCCCAACCTTTTGTCTCCCATATTCATCCATAAACCTGGAAAACAAAACTCCCAACCTTCCTTCCCTTGCCTAATCCCTCAGCATGCACATATTTCCCAGAGCTGCTAATCATTGAAGAACAACTGTTTTAACTCATCTGAGAGCATTTGCATTGGGAAGTTTCTTGACAAAAGAAGGAGTAGAGGGGTGGGAGAGGAGAGGGTGGGTGGAGAGATGCTCTGCCAGCCAGGCAGGCGGGATTGCTCTGGCAGTGGCTCTGCCTGGCTGTCACTGTGCCCCCCGAGGGACAGAGCCTTCCTCTCACTCCAGGCTTCTCCCCTGCCACAGCAGAGGGAGGGAGAAGGAGAGAGCAGAAGGATCCCTGCACTGACAGCACCCAACACACTTGGCTCACACCTGCAGCAGGCAAACCATGAGGACGAGCCTCTTTGCTCCTCCAGCCACTTCACCTTCGATTTGAAACCTTCACCCACCTCCAGCAGGGATGATGGAGGAGCAGTACATTTCCAAACTCCACCCAGTAGTGGATTATGGAGCTGGGGTCTTTCTTCTTGTCATAGGTGAGTTCACAGCCTTCTCATTTTTTTGGAGCCTGGGAACAGGCACGCAGGGCCTCCCTGGCTGTGCCGTGGTCAGACAGGGCAAGCTGGAGGCAAATGACAGAGGATCTATTTTCCCCCAGGTTCCTCTGCTTAGTGCCCTCCTGGACACCAGGATTAATCTCCACTCTCAAATTCACAATGTTTTGTTTTGATGCTGAAGAATTGCCAGCATGAATTTGGCTCTGTGGCATCACAAGTATTCAAAACAAGTTGTTTATCTCTTACTCTGGCATCTCAGCCATGTGAGCTGAGTCGAGGCAGCTCATATCATGGGACTGATCAGGGGAAAGCAACTGTGGTCTGACCCTTTGGGGGGGGGGTGGGGGGTGTCATTCTGCTGTGTCTTGGAAGGATGAACTGCTATAGAGCAGCAAAATGTTTCCAAATAGCAGTTCTGGGATTTCTAGCAGCCTGCTTGCCCTGCTGCAGGCAGAGTTAAAGTGAAATACCAGTGGGGATATCTACCAACCTGCTCTAGTGTGGCTTCAGTTAAGTGTTGTCTTCCTTGTCAGCTTGCTGAAGGTACACAAGGATCTGTTTCCTACTGTTGTGGATTTGGGGAGGAGAGTAATTGATTTAGGCATGCTTTCCACCTGAGTTTTGCCAAGATGAAAAATTCCTCCCTTCAGCTCACTTGAAAACCCTGGCTGAGATAGGGAAGTCAAGCCTAAGCTTTAATATCGAGGGTTTGGGCAGCAGTGCTGGGCTTCAGCACTTCACATCTCCCCCTGCTCTGCACAATTCTCCCTGCACTCAACTGTGCTGTGCTGTCCCCTCAGCTGTGCTGGCAGAATACAACTCAGGGGGAGGAAAATCCCTGCCTGCTAAACAACCAAGGGTTTTTTCTTTTAATCCAAGTCAGGATGCCAGCTCCTTTCTCTCTGAAATGTAGATATATGGATGCAGTTAAGGCAATGGGAAGGGGCAGCAACAAAGGGCTGGAGCTCCCGTTGCTGATGGGCCACTATGCTACAGTCTCACACCTCTCCTAAAGGGATTTTAGGCACTAAAACTTCAGGCACAGCTCCCAGCATTGGATCAAGAGCCCTGCGTGGCAGCCAGGCTCACTGTATCCCATAGGGGCTCTCAGAAATAAAAGATTAACTGGAAACTGTGTTGTATTTATCCATAGCTTTGCCACCTCACTGGGGCTTTCAATTTATCCCCTGGAATTATGTTTTTATTTGGAAACAAAAAGGCCAGGGCAAGGGCTGCAGCACTCACCACCAGTTATTGGATTATTAGGCACTCTTGTCCAGTTTTTTCCCATGCCAGCCAGCGTGGGACATCCCACAGAGAGTGGGATGGAGGGGAAGAGCTGCAGATGAAGCAAAAGGGAGGGTGGGTTTGGACGTCTCCCTCTGAGAGTGAGACTAAGGGCAACTTCTGACCTCATATTTAGTGGTTAGGGCTCTTTCAAAGGCAAGTAAATGGAGTTAGTTTTCTATATGAAGCCAGAGGATGCTCGGTTTTGGGCTCCTCACTACAGCAAAGACTTTGAGGTGTTGAAGCAAGCCCAGAGAAGGGCAGTGGAGCTGGGGAAGGGTCTGGAGCACAAGTTTGATGAGGAGCAGCTGAGGGAGCTGAGGGGGATCAGCCTGGAGAAAAGGAGACTCAGGGAGGACCTTATTGCTGTCTACAACTCCCTGACAGGAGAGTGTATCCAGGTGGGGGAAAGTCTCTTCTCCTAAATTAATAAGTGACAAGATGAGAAGAAACAGATTAAAGTTGTGCCAGGGGAGGTTTAGTTTGGATATTAGGAAAAATTTACTCACAGAAAGGGTTGTCAAGCATTGGAAAAGTCTGTCCAGGGAAGTGGTGGAGTCACCATCCCTGAAGAGATTTAAAAGACATGTAGATGTGGCACTTGGGGACGTGGGTCAGTGGTGGGCTTGGCGGTGCTGGGTTAATGGTTGGACTTGTTCTTGGAGGTCTTTTCCAACCCAATGTCCCTATGTCCCAACCTGTGGCTGTCATTTTTGAGGAGAGTGCTCTTCCCACCAAGCTGCAGGTTGCTCTCCGTCAGCAGGTGCTGAGTCACCGTGGGCATCCTCCTGTGTGTGCAGAAATACAGCTCCAGAGGGCTCAGGGAGCTCTTCCAGGGTATCCAGAGGTGCCAAGTGAATATGTGTTGTCAGAAAGGGAATGAACGAGGGACGTGGGGTCTCAGATTTGTGTCTCCCTTTTGTTTAAGCCTTTCTCTCGACATCTCTGCGATTTTTGTGCTAATGCCAATATATTTGTTCCATTTTGTTTCATGTGCCTCTCTTAATTCCTCGGTGGGCACTTTGTTAAGTGGTGTCTGTGAGCAAGTGCAGCCTTCCTGACTCCACGCCCACAGGGGAACATGACAGAAGCTTTTTCTGTCTCCCTCTTTCACATCTGAGTTTAGAGGACAACTCCTCAGGAAAACCTTTGAACAAAATGTCTCTCCAGCACCACGTTCACACACACAGCCAGCACACGCACAGCACCGGGGCAGCTCAGAGCCCAGGAGGTTTCAGTGGGAGACACATCACGAAGAGGAAAGGCTTTGGGAAGTGGAGGGCACATAGATGAGAACGGACAGGCAGGCAGGACAAGCAGTTCAGCTGGAGTTTTTCAGCAGGAACGATATCCTTAGTAATTGAGGATATTCTTTCCCAGTACAAGAAAGACGTGGAGCTGCTGGAGTGAGTCTAGAGGAGGCTGTGACTATGCTCTGAGAGCTGGAGCCCCTCTGCTGTGGAGACAGGCTGAGAGAGCTGGGGGTGTTCAGCCTGGAGAACAGAAGGCTCTGAGACTTCATGGCAGCCTTTCAGGATTTAAAGGGGCTTCTAAAAAGAGGGAGAGTGACTTTTTATGCAGGTAGTGATAGGACATGGGGAATGTTCCAACCCCTTGCCGTGAACAAGGACACCTTCCACTAGGTCAGGTTGCTCCAAGCCCTGACCAACCTGGCCTTGAACACTTCCAGGGATGGGGCAGCCACAACTTCTCTGGGCAACCTGTGCCAGGGCCTCACCACCCTCACAGGGAAGAATCCCTTCCTAATATCCAATCTAAACCTGCTCTCTTTCAGTTTAAAACCATTCCCCCCTGTCCTATCAATACATATCCTTGTAAAAGTCCCTCCTGCAGTCCCTTTCAGATACTTCACATCCTTTCCAGGGATTTCACAGGCGTGTTAACTCTGTGATGTTCTTGTCTGTGCTGATCCTTGTCTTCCAGCCATACTGACAGTCCTTGGGAATTCAGCTGTCCTTGCCACAGCTGTGAAACGCTCTTCCTTCCTGAAGTCACCAGAGCTGCTCACAGTGAACCTGGCAGTGGCAGACATTGGGATGGCCATCAGCATGTACCCGCTGGCCATCGCCTCCGCCTGGAACCACGCCTGGCTGGGAGGAGATGCCTCCTGCATTTACTACGCCCTTATGGGTTTCCTGTTTGGAGTCTGCAGCATGATGACCCTGTGTGCCATGGCTGTGATCCGGTTCCTCGTCACCAACTCGTCCAAATCCAACAGTGAGTCATCACCTGTCCGGTAAACTCCTCGTGGTGTGTTTGGGCAGGATTATTGTGGAACATGGTATGGAGTATCAGGGCAGTAATAGTAGAAAAAGCCTCAGCTTTTAGTCCAATATCAAATCCTGATGTTCCCAGAAGGATCTGATTAAATTCTTTACTAAACAGTGGGGTTTTTCACTTCTTAGTTTTACCAAGTGAAACTACCCGAGAGCAGAGAGCCCAAATGTTTTGCTGGACCAGACTGTCTTCTCCTTCTATTTGTATTCAAGCAGAAATATTGGATTTTGAGAAAGGAATATTCTCCTGGCATTCCTGGACTGGGACCACAGCAAATTTGTGGTCAACTTGACCAGGTAAAGTTCCCTGACTTACTAAGCTTTAGATAAGCACTGAGAGCTGTGTTCAGGTCTCACCCCATCGATCTATGGACACTTTCTCAAGAAGACCAAAGGTTTGAGAACTGGAGCAGAAGGCCAGGTGTATCCATAGCTACCATCCTTCTGTTTGAGGAGAAGTTATGTCAAAAACCATGAGACTGAAGTGAGATCCATATATACTTACTCTTCCTCTTTCTTGCAGGTAACAAAATCACCAAGAACACTGTCTTCATCTTGATTGCTTTCATCTGGCTCTACTCCTTGCTCTGGGCCATCCTGCCCTTGGTAGGCTGGGGCTACTATGGCCCTGAGCCCTTTGGCATCTCTTGTACAATAGCCTGGAGCAAGTTCCACAACTCCTCCAATGGCTTTTCGTTCATCCTGACCATGTTCCTCTTGTGCACAGTCCTGCCTGCGCTGACCATTGTTGCCTGTTACTTGGGAATTGCCTGGAAGGTTCATAAGGCCTACCAAGAAATCCAGAACATTGACAGGATCCCTCATGCAGCCAAACTGGAGAAGAAGCTGACCCTGGTGAGTTATCCCAGTGATGGGATGAGTCTGCAGTAATCAGGAGATTGCAGGGAGCTGGCTCTGCTATGCATTACTCATAGAAACATGGAATTTGGGTTGGAAAATAGTTTGGGTTGGAAAGGACCTTTAAAGGTCAGCTATTCCAACCCCCATGAGGACCTTCCCCATCACAATGACCCTTCATTGCTTTTGGAGATGTGGTTCCAGTCTCATCCATACTCAGAGGAGCACAGAGCTCCTGAAAACCTTGGCATTTCAGCAGCTTGGTGAGGATAACCTGTCACAGGTACAGAACAGCTTGTTAAATCTTTAGGCAGTTGCACCCAAGATTTTCATGGACATACAGATTTTCAGTCATGCTGGAATAGCTGTTGAATCCTTTCCTGTTGGAATGGAGGTCTTGTTCTGTCATCCCAGATATTTTTACTTGACAGAGTGGCTACGCTGAGCAAGAGCTGCACAGAAATTCTGTATGGAAACAGGATTTTTTAATATAACATTTTTTCAAATATGCACTTCAGTTGTGCATTTCTTGAGAAAAGCCGAATTGATCCAAGATTTATAGAGGCCAGTCATAGAATCCCTGAATCATTAAGGTTGGAAAAAACCTCTAAGACCAGGCCCAACCATTAACCCAGCACTGCCAAGTCCACTACTAAACCATGACCCTAAGGACCACTTCTACGTGTTTTTTGAATGCTTCCAGGGATGGTGACTCCACCGCTGCCCTGGGCAGCCTGTTCCAATGCTTCACAACCCTTTCAGTGAAGACTTCTTTCACAGTATCCAATCTAAACCTCCCCTAGCACAACTTGAGGGCGTTTCCTCTTGTCTTATCATTTCTTACCTCAGAGAGTGATGCCCACCTGTCTTTCAGGCAGTTGTAGGGAGTGACAAGGTCCTCCCTGTGCCTCCTTTTCTCCAGGCTGTGGCCCCCCAGCTGTTCCTCCTCAGACTTGTCCTCCAGACCCTTCCCCAGCTCTGTTGCCCTTCTCTGGACTCGCTCCAGCACCTCGATGTCTTTCTTGTAGTGAGGGGCCCAAAACTAACCCCAGGATTCGAGGTGAGGTTTCACCAGTGCCCAGCACAGGGGGAAAGTCTATTTGTGCAGTTGTATTTGGGCTGCATCTGCCAGGACAGGTCAGGGAAGGAGATGAAAACAAGAGCTGCCTCATAAGAAACGCACTGTGTAGATCTGCTGGGTGGGAACAGAAGCCTCCTGTGTCCAGTGTTACCTGTGCTCATGGCACAGCACAACAAGCACAGCTCCAGGCATTTCAGGTTCAGGGACTGTGAGGCCCTGTTGGTACAGGCTGTGAACTGAAGGCCTGTGTTCCCTTCCAGATGGCTGTGCTCATCTCTGTGGGGTTCCTGAGCTCCTGGACCCCATATGCAGCCGCCAGCTTCTGGTCCATCTTCAACTCCAGCGCCTCCCTGCAGCCCATCGTGACGCTGCTGCCCTGCCTGTTCGCCAAGTCCTCCACGGCCTACAACCCTTTCATTTACTACATCTTCAGCAAAACCTTCCGCTGTGAGATTAAAAAGTTGCAGTGTTGCTGTGGCTGGCGAGCCCGTTACTTCAGCTCCGACAACTCCGTGGAGAATCCCGTGTCCATGATGTGGAGTGGGAAGGACAACGTCCGCCTCTCCTCGGCGGCCAAGCTGGAGAACCCGGGAGCTGCAGCTCACTGAAAAGCAGCCACGGGGTCACACAGCACAGGTCAAACCTGGGCTCAGTCCCGGGCCTAAATAAGTGGGGTTATCACTGCACATCTTATGCCAAATACAGAGGTTTTAATTATATATTTTTAAGTAACTATCAAATATTGGCTTTAGATTGCACACACATTAAAAAAAAAAAAAAATCTATTTTTTTCCAGAACTTCCACTTTAGAGGAAATAGATTTATGTACTAAACATAAAATCATGTAAACGAAACTTATTTTCAGGGAAGCAGCTATAATTAAAAGGGAATTTATTATTTTTGTGGAGTTTTTTTTTCTTATACTTTTGATTTTTTAATGCAATTTATCCGCCAGCTCTTGGCTCCAGCAGTAAAACAGCCATCAGAGGAAACCGTAGGTTGCACACGAAGTGTTTCCAAATAAACACAGCTGAGAGTGTAACTTTCAAGCAATACAGACTGAAAACCATATGGGGAGCAAGAAATATTCCCTGCCAGGGAAAGATGATAACGTGGCTGCTCTCAACAGTGTCTTGTGGTTCCTTGCTCCCTCAGAGGTATAGTTCCAACTCCTCAAAACACAAGTTCAAGGAGTCGAGCAGCCTCAGTTGGAAGAGGTTAGGTGGGAACGTGGCAGCCAGTGAAAAATGCCTTCTGTGTGTCCCAAATGGCACAGTGGGGAGTGAAGGAAGCTCCCAGCAGAAGGAACTGTGCACTCAGGCAGTTTCTGGACGAGGCACAACAGCTCTTCTGCCATGAAAGCTGGCGGAGCATTTGTTCTAAATCATGATCTTTAGGATTGGAAAAGACCTTTAAAATCAGCAGCCCAGCACCCCCACCATTAATCCGTGTCCCCAAGTGCCATACACACGTTTGCAGAACGTTTCCAGGCATGGTGACTCCATCTCTTCCCTGGGCAGCCTGTTCCAATGCCTTACAACTCTTTTCCTGGAGGAGTGCTCTGTATAGGATGACACAAGGCATCCTCAAGATAACCTGCCCAGTAATAAGTTGTCCTGCAGTGCAGTCTTGGCTCTCATGGCTTCCATGGGAGCTCCTCAGATCCTGAATTCCCCACTGGCTGGGGCACTGATATGATTGCAGCTGAGGACAGTTTGCTGATTCAGTTTAAATGATAAGTGCAATCACATCAGGTTTAACCAAAGAGATTCTGGGGTGGAAATGATGAGCTCCAACAGCTTAAATCTTTCTCCAACGTACGGTTTGTGACTTTAAAGGACACAAACACCTACCCTCAGGGTTTGAAATCTCAGAGAAAATATTGGGTTAGTGGTTGCAGCAGCTCTTGCTTCCCATAACCACACAGAATCAGAGAATGGTTGGGGTTGGAAGGGACCTTAAGGACCATCTCATTCCAATCCCCCTGCCATGGGCAGGAACACCTTGATCTAATGGAACCTTCACCAAACCTTTGCATTTGGAACCTTCACCAAACCTCTGCATCTGGTGAAGGCAAGAAGAGTTAAGTCACAGGCAGATCTGGCCCAGATGTTAAACAACCTGAACAATAGTGAATGGACTCTGAGTTCTTGAAAACCTTTGCCACACTCAAGCCCTGATAATTAGCTCCATTTTGTAAACTAAAGGTTTAAAAGCTAAGGCCAAGTGTGGGATTACAAACAGGCTTAAAGACTTCTGTGGCTCTGAGAATTCCTGTTACATGTCTGGATTACAAAAGAACAAAGAAAATTAGGCAGGACATTCACTAAGGCACTAAGTAATTCCTAATTTAGGGGTTAGAAAACGATAAGGAAATCCCCTGACATCCTGCACTGGAAATGTGAGCTCTCATAAATATTCCACTAAAGTAGCTTTATTTGTAAGACTCTGTAAACCCCAAAGATCTGTATCCTGTTCATGTTTAAATACAACACTTTAAGAGCCAAATTTATTATTAACTGTTTATGTACTTAATTTCTAAAAATCCAATCCAGGTGTTTGTGTATCAAATATGGCTCAAATTTAGTTTTCGTTTTTCAGAGTCAGTAAGAAGCACATCCAAACTTCCCCAGCAGAAACTCTGAGTTTTAGGTGGTTTTATCTTATATATAGGACATTTAAAAGGCAGGGCTGCCCTTGACCAAAGAACCAGGAAAGCCAGTATAGCATGAGTATCAGGGGACTAGTTTTGGTGTTGGTTTTTTTTTTTTTAGTTTTGGGAAGTTAATTTATGGTCAAATTATAATTATATATATATATTCCATATATATAAAAATATAAACTAATGGTTTAGGTTGGAAGGGACTTTAAACCTCACCTCATTCCAACCCCCTGCCATGGGCAGGGACACCTTCCATTAGAACAGGTCGCTCCAAGTCCCATCCAGCCTGGCCTTGAACACTTCCAGGGATAGGGGCAGCCACAGTTTAACTCTCTTTAGAAACCTACAGGTAGATAAACCATAATTTTTGCATTTCATGGTTTAATAAGACACAATTCCTGTATGTGGCAGTAGCCCATGCAGGGGCAGCTGTGCTCCTGTGCTCTCCAGCACTGCCCTTCCCTGAGACGTCACCATTTCCCAAATCAAGGTGCTGCTGGACTCAGCCACATCTCCGCTGAACTTCAGTGATTTTGCCTGAAGAGTTCTGGGTCCACAGTGACTGCCAAAAAAAAGGCAAAACAAGTTCTCTGCATGCAAAAGAGACCAACCAAGGAGCTGCAATGATTAGTTTATTTATCAGTATATCTGGAAAAAAAGCCCCAAACACACTTACGTGAATTCCCTTCATTTCCTGAAGTCGCAGTTCTAGAGATAAAATTTTCTGGTGGGTACATATATAAATAATCCTCTAATAGAACAAAGCAGAGAGTTTACAACTTTCTTAGAAAGCACAAAACACCAGGCCAGGGGCAGTAGAAGCAGCTTGTGGCTGGTCATCCCTTGTGACGATCCCATTCCGTAGGCAATTGGTGTAAGGCTGCTGTGATGTGACATTCCAGAGTTACATGGATTGCTGCCTCTTCTCCAGGCACTTCTCAATATCATCCAACACTTGCACAGCTGCCTTCGGAATACGAGTCCCTGGACCAAACACATTGGCAACGCCCGCATCATACAGGAACTCGTAATCCTGTCCAAAAATAGATTTAAGATCTACAGTTAATGGTTCAACAGAAAATTGCTCATTAATTTAGAGCTGGTCCTGTATGCTGGGCCTGAGAAAGCAACAAATCCCAGTGAAAGCACAGTTTCAAGGACATGGGAAAAGTAGGGTAGTTAGGAGGTAAAAAAGAAATATAAAAAAAATACCCATAGGAAAGATTTTATTTCTTTAGAATCAGACTCACGTCAATCCTTGGCAAATTTTCAAAAGCCAACTCGTCATGACCCTGAATGACCTAATCTAAGTTTGATCTAACTTCTAATTTTGAAAATACTGCTGTAAACAAGGGCTTGGAACGGATGACTCCCAGTGGTCTCTTGCCATCTGAGTTAATTTAGTTTTTTGATTGTCCTGAAATAGCAAAAAGAGCTGGGAAGCAGTTCTGCATTCTCTTTTATATAAGGTATTCTGTACCTTTTTAAACCACAGGTTAGTAGCAGCCCTTTGAGAGGTACTGGACAGAACACAATTTGTCTGCCAGAAAAATAATACAAGTTTTGTTTGTTCAGTTTAAAAGTCTAATTCCTGAATGCTTTCCTAATTAGCTAACAAAGGGAGAAGTGTGGGAAAAGGGAATAACAGCAGATCTATGTGCAAAATCAATCTGGATCATTCTAGACAGAGGATAACCTTAAAGGTGATACAGCCAGGCAAACTGTGGATGAGCGAAGGAAAAATATAAGAGAAAAGCACAGATGTGACTGCAAGGGAATCCAACAAACTGTTCAACAGTTTGGGAGAAAAGAGAGGGAATGAGCCCTGATGATTGTGATGGTGAGGAGAGGTTGAACAGTGAACGAGATGTGTGATGGGACCTGCCAGGTGTCTTAGTCACCAGCTGTGGCTCCTCCCAAATTTATGGCTGGAAGCCATGAGGTCTCTCAGGACAGGAGCCAGCCTGTACCAGCGACATGCAAACTACTGGTGATGGGAAACAACAGAGCATAAAGAACATCTCCTCGAGGCTCATCTTTTCACAACACAGCTTAATATTCCATCCCACCAACATCGTAAATTAAACCAGGTGTAGAGAAAATCAGATTGGTTAGACCTGACAGTGAGTGCTCTGTGATCACTAAATCTGTAAATCCTGTAAATCCCCCTTAACATTACAAGACAGAGGAAACAGATAAAGCAGCTCTTGGCCTGGATGGGCAGAATGCTGCCCCGTACCTGAGGTGGGATGACACCTCCGCAGATGACCAGGATGTCTGGACGGTGGAGGGTGTTGAGCTCCTTGATGAGTTCAGGCACCAGGGTTTTGTGTCCTGCCGCCAGCGTGCTCACCCCCACACAGTGCACGTCGGCATCCACCGCCTGCTGCGCCACCTCCCGGGGGGTCTGTGTGGAGACAGGGAATGTGACAAGGAACAGCCCCGGCCTGGGTGCTGCACCGGCACCAGGGGGACAGTGGGTGCATTTGGAATACACTGGATTCAATCAGTCCTACCTGGAAGAGGGGCCCGATGTCCACGTCGAAGCCGATGTCTGCGAATCCCGTGGCGATGACTTTGGCCCCTCTGTCGTGGCCGTCCTGGCCCATCTTTGCCACGAGAATGCGAGGCCGGCGCCCCTCACGGTCCGTGAACTTGTTAACTCTGGTGGAAAACAGCTCTTGTATCAGTGCAAGTCACTGAGAAGCATTAGAAATATTTCCACACATGAAAAACGCACTGGCTGCAAGTGTAGCATAATTTCTGTACATCAGATAAGAAGATCTTCTAAGTCATGGCTTGGCTATATTTACTACCATATATAATTATGGTAGTAATACTATATATTACTAATATATAATTACTAACCACTATATTAATATCTATGTTATATAATCACTAACTCACTTCTTGTATTTATCAGCCTCACCAATAAAATGTTCTTTTAAAAAAAAAAAGAAACACTCCACTACTCTTCTGCTTTCTAACACACAAAATGCTGAGTTCTCTGAGGGTTTAATGAGCTGAATTACAGCAAACTAAACCACAATTTTTATATTTTGAGAATAATTATGTCTGATTACTTCACAAGAACTTGTACACAGCTTATAGAGACAGGTCCTGGATATCACACTGTGCATCCTCACCATTCCACTGGGCACAACACTGTCCAGAGAAGGATTACTGTATCCCAGATTTGGTGTACTTCTTGCCCCTCTTTTTTTGGATAGTAGCTGTTCATATTTCTCTTGTATTGAAGAGCCTCAGATATTATTCTTTCATCTAATTGCTCATTATTCGTGTACCACCAGGATCTGTCTGTGAGTGGGGCACTAAGATTACCCCTTCTTAGAAATAAAAGCTTTTGCGGTTCTGTTTGGTTTGGTGTGATTTTTTTGTGGGTTCGTTTTTTTTTTTTAAATATTCTACTGGACATCTTGAAAAGGAATTATGTCAAGACAGCCTGAGGAAGCAAACTGAACAGAGCTTCTGCTTGAGGGTGTACAGGAGTCAGGCCAGCCCAAGGACTGCTAAGAGTAACGGTGAAGAATGTACCTGAATTGATTTGTGACATCACCATTTTCTCTGTATTGTTTTCAGTTTTCACATTCTTGTTTTCTTACTTCCCCATCCACAGGCTCCTTCCTAACAAGAACACCTCCAAGCCTGCCAAGGCTAAAACTACGTGAGCCCCTGGAATTCTGGGCTTGGTTTACGTGCTGGGCAGTGTGAAATCACCCTTATGAAGGGCTGTGCCAACTGACACACAGCAAATCCAGTTTTGTCACCAGGTTTACTAAGTGGTACATATGACCTTGGACATGAAGGCAGGATGGTGGTGGAGTCACCATCCCTGGAAGTGTTCAAGAATCAACTGGATGTGGCTCTGAGTGCTCTGCTCTGGTTAACAAGGTGGTGATTGGTTGAAGGTTGGATTCTATGATCTTGGAGGTCTTTTCCAACTTAAATGATTCTGTGATTCTCTGTATAAAAGGGAGCTACACCTTGATTTTCAAGGATTTAGTTCAGTCCAGTTTCACATAAAAACCATAATTACAAATACCTAAATTTAAATATTTGAAATAAAAGAAGATATTCCCCAGCACAACCACTTTCAAGTCAATCTGAACACCGTCACTGTGAAGCCATCAAGTAATTCCCTTTCCAGACAGCCTGAACTCTTTAACATGTAAGCCCCAACACAGCAGGGACTAATGAGCATCGATTGGAATTACATCACCTCCCACTACAGCAATTCAGGCTCTTTACCCCTGAGGGTAGCAGTGAAGGCAGAAGCTGAGAAAAGGCACAAATAGGCAGCTGTTTTCACACGTACCACCATCTTCAGATGTTTTCTCCATCGGGATATGAGTAAGTGGAAGTTGTATGTGGATATCCAGACAGATTTCAGCCTGACAGTTTTAGTAAGAGTGAAATTGCAGGAACAATTATGGGTAGATCAAGATTTTGTACTATGAATTGCTGGAGATATTTCAGAGGTTACTATTACACAGCCTCCAAAAGAAGCAACCCAACGTACAGGGATTTCAGGCAAAGTTTTTCAGCTTCTCAATCCTATGGCTGCACAGGCTTTTGAACAAAATCCTCAAACCTTAACAACACCTTGGTGTTTGCAAGCAAATAAAAGTTCAAATAAGTTTTTACTATTGTCTTACTGCACTTAATTCTTGTCGTTCTCCTTCCTTGCACGAGAGTGCCTGTCATGCTTTGCAGGTGAATTGTTGCAGGTCATTGCTTTGATCTGCGGATGTCACTCAGGTTTGGGAAATGCTTTTTTTTTAGGGCACTGTGAGTGACACATTTACCTCCTGGATTAAATGTGAGGCTATTAAATGGCTGGCTACCTGGGAAGCAATTCTTACCTATTGATGGCATGCAGGATTTCATCACTCTCCCCGAATTCCTGGCGATAGGCTCCGCTCACCATCCGGTCACTGGCTTTGTGCTCCCCGAACACCTTCTTCATGGCATCTGTTATTTCTCCCACGGTGCACCTGAGGCATGGACACAAAGCAGGAATATTATCAGGAGGCTGAAAGGAAAACAGGACACAGACATCACTGACCCAGCTATTTCCCTTGCTGCAGGACAAATTCAATTACATTCCTTTCCCTTTTGGTGCAGCAACTCTGAAGATGTGACTCACCCCACTGTCACCCACTAAAGTAACATGCAAAGGCAATTTTAAGAAGTCCTGTATTGCTGATGTGAGAACTGATTTACAAGTGGTAAGGCAATGGGGATCACTGCATGGCAAAATATTTCAGAAAATTAAATCAGATTTTCTGAACAGGGATTTTTGGGAGGCTCAGACTGTAGGATCTTGCATTTGGACTCAAACTAAAACACCAAATATAAATCAAGAGGAGGCAAAACCATGAAGAACACACAGAAAAGACTGACACCTAACATTTTAACTGGAATATGCTTGCCTTTCCCTTATTATTTTATTTTAGTGTTTATTATTCTTCTCCTCTACTCCTGATACAGCTCCCTTATCCACTAAGATGCAGAAGAATCTGGGAAATTTATTTGCACACAAGTTACAAGTTTTGTTTGCTACAGGACACACTGTGCACATTTGAAATAATGACACACTTTACTGCTGCAACACAAGTGAGAGAAGCAAACCAGGCTGTGCTGTCTTCTTGTACAAACATGAGAAATAACAGCCTCTGTCCTAAAGTAATTAAGAACCTCGTGCTGAATACAACTTGCTGCAAACTTTGTCAAAGCAAAGAAATAAAAATACCGCTCTTACAAAACACATGTGCTTAGATAGAGAGACCAGACCAACCAACCAACCAACTCAGCTACTGCCTAAGCACATTTCAAACCTCTGGAATTCTCATTTTCTCCTGCATTTGTTCCCAACAACCACCTGAAAGGAGGTAGCAGCCAACTTGAAGTTGGCCCTTTCTAAAAGAGAGGTAAAACCTCTGCAACCCTTTAAATCTAAAGTGCTTAAGTAATATCAGTTTTGGTTTTCAGCTACTCACAAATGCTCTCCTACTGTTTACCAATAAACTTATAAACTTTCTTTTTAAATCTCTGTCACATATGCAACCACAATGGAATAGCTCTCTCTGCAGGCAGGAATTCTTTTCTTAACAGTGAGATTTTTTATCAGTCCATAGCCCTTAAAAATGTCTGGTGGCTGAGGCAATATATTTGTATATAAACTGTTTATGTCTTACTTACTGCTGACCAACTGTGCTGGATCAGAGCCCTCCACTGCCCAGAGATTCCCTGTGCTTCCTCAAAAGTAGGTGATTTCCCAACAAAAGGAGCTTGGCTCTTGGCTAAGCTTTGGGTCAATGTGATTAAAGACATTCACAACTGTGATCAGAAAAGATATTGTTCATTTGTGTGTCCTGCAGGGCACAGGATCTGTTTCCTTTGGCAACTTATGCTGTGATTTATCCCAGTGGTTCACAACAGGCTGTGCTGCCCAAATGCCAACTCGAAGAAGCTCAATGACCACAACGTGCCTGTCAGAACTGTCAGCTCCTGTCTGCTCAGCCTCACGCTCCTGCCTGTGCATTTCAGCAGGAATGAGAGGCAGCAGTGTGAAATCAGGGGACAGAGTACCACGAGAGAACAGGCTGGGCAGACAAAAGGGCAGCACAACATGATACAATGCACTCCTGCCTTCTTTTTCCATCACTGGGAGCTGGCACAGCCGGAACTGGAGGCTGGAGAGGGACAGAAAAACAGCAACACAGATGGAGGTGAGAAAGAACTGCTCCCATTCCCTGTCACCTCAGATCTGCCTTGTTACTTTGGCCAGAGTAACAAAATTACTTTTCTACTTGTGTTTGTCAGCGCTGAAATCTCCTTATTAGTCCATGGAGTCTCATCACTGAAAATTCTGTGCTACTTATTTTATCCCAAGTGAATTAGATGACATCATGATCAAAATCCATCGTTTTCCATTCAGCAGGAAAGAGGCACCTGTCTCTATCTTGCTGGTGACACTGGCCCATTTATCTACCGTTTGGGAAGGGTGAATGTGCTTCACTTGAGCAGCTTTTCCCACGTTGCCCCCAACAGAAAGGCTTCCCATAAGTGTTCCCAGAGCTCACAATCCCCCTTCAGACCCTCTGTACCAGATGCCAGGACAGTTTCTTTCTTGGTAACATCCCATTTATAGTTTTGGGGCAGAATTAAGTTTTGTGTTTGCATCTTGCAAAGTGGATCTACAGTCCATTAATGCCTTTATAATTAAAAAAGACACGGTCACCAAGGAGAGGAACTGTGAGTTAATTGGCCAGTTTTGGTACAGAAGATATGACTCCCTGTAAATCCAACACAACCCTCCTGTGTGACCTTCAGAGTTTCACAGACAGATACAGACATGCTGCTGGAGGTTCCTGACAAGCTCTGTGTGGTAGAAAGTGTATTCAAAATACAGCTGTTATGTGTTCAAAGAAAGAATTTGAGATATCACAGTAAAAAGAGGCCAGCACTCCAACAAAGAGTGAATTTGGTTTGCTCATTTTTGGGGCATTGAGTTAATTAAGGAACAGACAGACAGGATCTGTTCTAGAGACTGATGCTGACCTTGAAACAGGAAAGAAAACAGCCTCAAAAGCACCTTGGGTGAAAAAAGTGACTGTTCCACTGGACTCTGAGGATGCCTCACTACATCACTCAAGAGCATCTTTGACATCTTTGCCTGACTAAGCAAACTGATTTCTCCTTCAGTCAAAAATTGTTTTCACACCAATCTGTGGTGCAAGGAAAGATGAAGCAACAGAGCATGATGAGATTGTGAATATCCATTTTCACATCTCAGATTCTTCTTAAGCTCCTTGACCCATGAACCAGCAGGGTGTCAGAGAAACCCAGTTACATCCTGAAACTGGAAAGACTATGAGTTGTAAAAAGCACAGTGTGTATGAACAATCTCAGTTCATATGAGATTCTTCATATCATTCTGCATTGTTCCTTGTGAGAAATTAAAGCATGGCCTTAAGAGGCTGTAAAATGTAAAATGTAAAATGGTCTATTTGACAGCGTGAAACTGCAGCCACCCTTTACTTCCACCTCTGAAGAAAAAACTCCAAAACATCTCGAAACACCGGTCTCACTGACTCCACACCCAAAAACAGTGAAAAGGTGAAAATGAGCCACTGATTTTCAAGCAGCAGTTGCTTGTTCACCCCCAGTACCTGGCACGTGCTGCTTCCACTGCAAGACCAAGGAGGTTCCCTTCCCCAGTGGCAGCACATTTTGTCAGAGCATCCAGGCACTGCTGGGCTGCTGCACTATCTCTGGTGGCCTTCACCTACAGTGCAGAGGAAAGATGTTGGGTTAAAACAAACTGCTAAGTGAAATGGGAAGTTGAGTGTGTAAGACTGTTTGACTTCAAATATTAATTCTGGAGGCATGGAATTGTCAATACACACTATATAGGTCAATAAGATTAGAAGGAAAAAAGGCATCTCAGACCTTAAAATGTGTACAAGTCCATAACATAACTCTAAGCCAGTTTTATCTACATTTTTACTAGTTATGAAAGTGGATATTGATTTCTGGTTCCATAACCCTGTCCCTCAGTAGCTCTTGACAAGCTGCACCGAACAGTCTGAGTGACGAAGTAATGCTACCTGTTTTTAGAGCAAAACATTGCATAGCCGTTTTCTATCTTATTTTCAGGACATGTAAAGCTCCCAATTTTTAAAGGTTAGATATATTTTCACAAGACTACCTGAAATACAGTGAAGAAAATCAAATCAATGTAACAAAAACATTTTTGTCTGTATTCTAATACTTTACTCAAGTTCTATCTGCAATTACAAGAAGTTCCCTTTTTAAAAAGGTTGTTCCCACCTTGTTGATCTTCTCAATCTGCTTGGCACGGACTGCAGTGTTATCAATGGCCAGAACTTCCACTGTCTCCTCTTTCTCCAGCTGATGCTTGTTTACTCCAACAATTACTTCAGACCCTATTTCCAATGCAAACACCAGAAACTCAGAACACATTTGCAAACTACTGTGAAAGGACACAGCATCAACAGCACGAGAAGTTTTTGAGCATTACAACGCTTTATAACTATATACATTTCAAACGTGTAAAATTTTCTCTTATAGAAAGGATTTAAGTTTGTATTTTCCAGATTTTATGATGAGAGGTGATTAAATGCATGAACGTTCAAGTCAGGGAACACTGAGCCAGAAAAAAAGGTATGAAATAGAACAATATTTATCTTACAAACTGATGTAATAATGAGCCCCTAATATACACTGGCCATTTGCTATTTTTAAGCCTACAGAATTAAGCAGAAGTGCTGGTCTCCTGCACTCCTCTGCATTTACTTTTCTGACTTATCAAATGAAGTGAAGTTCCTACCTAAAACTATTCCATGTGAATAAAAATGGAGTGGAAAACTGTATTTTAGCTTTCAGCCAGTATAGACTTATCAATCATTTTTATTTGCAGTGCCTGATAACATTAATATACTCTTTGAAGCAACATCAAGTAATTCACCCTGGGAGAGAAAACACAGAACTTTACTGATTATTCTTTATTGGTCTTAATTAAGACCTGCTTCAAATTTATCCTCCATACAAAGAAGTTCATGTAACTTCTTTCATGTATGAGAGTACTGTTTTCTGTTACTGGACTGCTACTGGAATGCAGATTACAAAAAGTGGAATAGAGTTATAAAGACGTGCAAAAATATCTCTGCATATATATGCACTATATTTGTACACATTCACATACATGTCTATTTATCACAAATAAAGAGCTGTCTCATCCTCTGCACTGCATTTTTTCTGGTCTTCAGGAATAACGGGTCCTCCAATAAACCCAGGAATTTGGCCAGCTGCATTCCATACTGCCATCTGGTGGCATTCCTGCTTTTAAATTCAGGAATCACAGATAAAAGCTCCTGTCAGAAATTAATCTATTAACTACTGAAGGCTCCAAATATCCCTTTAAAATGGTCTTTCTAGTGCCTTGTCTGATCTAATCTTCAATATGTCAAGCAAGGCTTTTCACACTGGTGCTGTATTTCATAAATCTCTTTCCAGAAGCTTTCACTGGCATAAAACTATCACCATTCATTTTACCACTCACAATCTGTTACTCTTAAACTAAGATGACAAAAAAACAATCAAAACGCGTGTAAAAACGTTTATACAAAGGTTTCTAGTGGCAGTTTTCCCTACTTTCATCTCCCTGCTCCTACCAGAGTCAATCCTGGCTTGTCTCCGGGCTGCACACTCTTCAATACGAAGTTTGGGAATCCCCTCAGCAACGGCTTTGGCCATTCCACCCATTTCTTCTATCTCCTCAATAAGCTGAGAAATGAAGAGGATTGAGAAAGCGAGCAGTAAAAAGGTCTAAAAAAATGAGCTCTGTACTTGTACTGCCATCCAAATTTTTATTATGCCTACCTGTCCAGTCCCGTGCTCTAAACTGTATTTTGTAAAGTTCACAAAGGAATCACTGAAGCATAAGTGTAAAATAATTCCTCGTTTAGAAGTTACCAACTTTATCAAACGGTCCCTTAAAATATACTTCTCAAAACTCCATCCCTAAAATTTTCCCAGGAAAGGTTATGCAAACTGACCTTTAAGGCAGCTTCGTAGACGTCGTTGGTGAGGCACTCCATGAGGTAAGATCCCCCCCAGGGATCTGCCACTTTGGGAATTCCTGATTCCTCCTGGATTATGATCTGCGTGTTCCTGGCAATGCGAGCACTTTTCACTGTGGGCAAACCCAAGGCTTCATCAAAGGAGTTTGTGTGCAAGGACTGCGTTCCCCCAAACACCGCAGCCATGGCCTCGATCGTGGTGCGGATAACGTTGTTAAAGGGATCCTGGAAGGGAAAGGACAGCTCTGGAACTCAGAGGTTCTGCCTGGTTGGTCACACACACACATTACTGCAAGGAAATGGATGTAAGACTCCCCACTGAAACACTGGAATCAGAACACAAGCTGAGAAAACCCCAGTCAATAACAGGCATCAAATCCAACAGATTTATCACTTGTCAGTATCTTAACACAGAAATTAATCCAGAAAGAAAGACAACATTATCAGTGTGTGAGTAAACTGGTAGTGGTAACAAATCAAAGCCTAACTTATATTTAGTGGTGCTTAGAAGGCCTTAATGAATCCAAGTTGGAGAGGATGGAACAGGTAGGCCTGATGTCCTCCATCCTCAGAATCTAGAATTCTTGGAGCAGTGAACAGCACGTGTGTCAGACAGGTATAATTTTCATTAATGACAACATTACATAAAGGTAGAAATTACAATTGCAACCTGCTGGTGCTACAAAACTGAAAGATAGGTATAGAAATAGAGTCACTATTACAGAATATAATCTCAGTCTTTAGGTCAAAATTTTTATCTGCTCTTCTCAGACACCCGGACGCTTGAGTTGTACGTATGTGTCCTCACAGTTCAAGAGGTGGTCTCCATGTTCTGAGATGGAGTGAAGACACACACACTGCAGCTGCCTGTCCTTTTTGATGTGATTATTGAGGGAATTCATTGATAGGTCAAGACTGCACACCTAATTCTTGAAGGGTTTTGGTGAGATGAATGTATACAAAAAAATTTAGAGCCACCAATGTGGCCTTGAACCACAAGCTCCGTGAGTTACATTATTCTCCATAAAGAACTGGAATTGGTATCACTGTTTTACAGAACATGGTAATTCTGCCTATACTGGAGCATTTCTGGTTCAAGTATTCCATGTAAAGAATTACAGAAAAATGGGATTTGGATAAGCAAGAATGTAAAACCTAATTTACAAGTAGGTACATATCTAAAGGCAGGTCAAAGGAAAATATATTTGCCCCCTGAAACCTACTGGAGTAATCACTGGGCACTGAGAATTTACATTAAGACAACAGCAATGCTTAGACATCAAAAAAGGGGTTATGATCCAGGCAGAAAATTATTTACACTGGAGACTTGAAGATGGCTAAATATTAACTAATGAATATTGATATTAATATTTGTGTACCTACAGAATACTTTTAATTGGAGGACCCATAAAGGCCACTGCTCAGAAAACTCCACTGTTTTAGTTGTACTGTGTTGTTCCAATGTAAGTAAAAATTACATTTACTTTGACCAAAAACCAAGAATAAAACCAAGGCACAGAAGTCAAATAACAAGGGTTGCAATCACAACCTAAAAATAACTCCTATTGCCTGACTTTGATTGACCTCACTTGGGAAACTATATGCACTCCAATGATTTATTTTCTTTCTGTAATGCAACAGAACAGGAAGAACAGAGAGTGCACCCAGTTTCTAAAGAACAGATGAGCTGTAACCATTCCTTCCCTCTTCAACAGTTGTCATCAGGGGCACGAGTGACTTCCTTGGCTCCTCAAATGCACTCTAAAGCCAGTGATCCTGAGAAAAAAGTGCCTCTACTTCCTCACTCAGCTGCACTTTGAAAGGGTATCTTACAGGACAAATCCCAGAGGGGGCTTCGTGCTCCGAGTCCTGAATTAATATAAAAATGTATCCAATGCTTGTGTATGAATCTGTCAAACTCAGAGTGGGACAGGTGTCCTCCTTCAGGAAGCTGCACCCTAGTGAGTAACACCAGCAGCCCCCTTTTAGATCCACACCATGAGAACATATTTAAGTGAGGAAGGTGATGACAGTCACATTTCTAACCTGCTCAGTGAGTGACCAGCCCGAAGTCTGACAATGAGCTCTCAGCAAAAGAGATTTGGGATCCTTGGGCTTAAACATTTTCTCAATCAAGTGAGCCCAGAGCCGCCTCCCAGCTCTCAGCTTGGCTATTTCCATGTAGAAGTTCATCCCAATTCCCCAGAAGAAGGAGAGCCTGCAATAAGAGCACAGGAACAGGATAAAACATGAAACCATTCTAATAATTTTGTTTCAGTGAAGGATAAATCCCACGGCAAGGTCTCTGATTAATGTATTTTTGCAGATGATGGGAATGTTCCTGGACACTGATGCCAGCTGCAACATTTCTGTCAATAAAGTGACTTAACCTCCAAACAGGGTGACTGCAAGCAAACTGCCACTGCCAAAGGCCCCTGGAACTGCTATACTGTCCTCAGGAACTGTTTTTTGGGGGAGCTCTCAGTCAAGCAGTCTTCCAGCAAGGCCCTAATATAGGCAGTGACAGTGTAGTGCCATCTACCAGTGCAGTTACACTCACAAACTCTTACAATATGAAGGCATTACATATTACAAGCATGCTTTCATCCTTTACCTGATGATTTTAATCAAAATCCAAATCAGTTTCATACAGGACAGCACACTGGGGAACAGACTGATCAATGTCCTTTTGCTTATTTACAGCTTTTATGATCTATACATGTAAACATGCACAGTTCACACCCGTAAAAGTCATTATACTAAAGATGCACTTTTTTAACAGTGAATGAGCTATGGAAACAATTTGCCAGAATCCCCATCACTTGGAAGTCTGAAAATAAGGCTGTATCTTATTCTACGTGATCCACTTGGATCTTGCCACAGATGTTGGGGATGGGTTAATTAATTTGATTCCTACAGCCTGAATGTGCAACAGGCTCCATGCACCACACCTTCTCTTTTTTAAACTCCCTGTATAGTTAGGGAATCTGTAAATAAACAAGACCACTGAAACTATAATTCTTGCCTAGTTTGGCAGTAACTATACAAAAAATACAATATTCTGCTTAAAGTTAAATTAAAATTGACCTTGGCAATGCTTGTGCACGAGCTTTATTCAGTTCATCAGCATAGGTGTTGGACAAAATCTATTTTCCTATAACTGAAATCATGCAACAAAACCAAAACCAAACCTATTTGCAATGTGAGCACTGCCAATATTGCAATACAGAATTCCATATTAAACTCTCTAGCGGATTTACCAAAAAGTGAGTTTTATACTTGCAAATTTCTTGAGCTCACCTTGGTGCAAATTCATCAATGGTGAGGCCAGCTTTAAGCCCAGTTCTGCAGTACTCCAAGCCATCTGCTATGGTATAAGCTAATTCCAGAATGGTGTCAGCTCCTGCCTCTTGCATGTGGTACCCACTGATGGAAATGGAATTGAATTTTGGCATATGCTGCAAAAAAAAAAAGAGACAACAGGGTATAACAGCAAGGGTGGAGGGGATTGGATAATTGTTCTATCAACATTCACAAATAATCCATTCATAGAACCACAGAATGGTTGGGTTAGAAGGGACCTTAAAGCTCATCCAGTTCCAACCTCCCTGCCATGGGCAGGGACACCTTCCATTATCACAGGTTGCTCCAACCTGGACTTGAACACTTCCAGGGATGGGGCAGCCACAGCTTCTCTGAGCAACATGTGCCAGGGTCTCACCATCCTCACAGGGAAGAATTTCTTCCTAGTATCTAACCTGAATCTCTCATCTTTTGGTTTAAAACTGTTCCCTATCGCTACCTGCCTGTGTAAAAAGTTCGCTCAGTCTTTTTTATAAGCCCCCTTAGACACTGAAAGGCTGCAATGAGGCTTCTCCTTGGAGCTTTCTCTGCTCCAGGCTGAACAGCCTGTCTCCATGGCAGAAGTGTTCCAGCCCACTCTGTGCTCTCCCTGTTGACTGCAAATATAATCCATCCCTATGAAATGGTGTTTGCAGATCTTTCCTTCATGTGGTTTCACCTTTTTGCACTATTCGTTGTGCCTGTACCATCACTCACCATGCTAGGTACTGTTCTCCATTACAGGCTGTGTGCCACCTCTCCAATGAAAATGCAACTAAGAAAACAACGGGGAGCACTGAACTTCCAATCAGCAGTTCCAGACTTCACTCCTTTCATTACTTTCTCACGCTTAATCTTGCAGCAGAAGCGCTTCAAGATTCAAGACCTCCTTGCTCCTGCAAATAATGCTTAACTAATGTGGCTTCTTACTTCCTCTGCAAAGAACAGCCTGAATGTTCCTCATCTCCAAGCTTCTTGCATCCTTTCAGGCTTAGGCTCACCTTAATCTGACTTTGATTTGAAGTGACTTAAAAAACCTTTGAATTTACGTTGTAAGTGATTTGGGTTCTTAACTTCTCCTGCCAGCCCTTCCCACAACCACACTATTCTGCACTATGACAGGTATTCCCATCTTCTGCTTTGTTCTCCAAAGTGCCTCATAAATAGTTAACCTGACATAATAACAGAAGTAAGTACATTTAAACTAGGAATACCTTTGAGGTGTACTGGAAGATGTCAGCAATGATCCTCATCGATGGCTCTGGGGGGAATATGTACGTATTGCGGACCATGAACTCCTTCAGGATGTCATTTTGGATTGTCCCTGTCAGCTTGGCCTGGGGCACTCCCTGCTCCTCTCCAGTCACAATGAATGTTGCCAACACGGGAATCACTGCCCCGTTCATCGTCATGGAAACGGACATTTTCTCCAAAGGAATCCCATCAAAAAGGATTTTGGTGTCTTCCACTGTGTCAATGGCAACTCCAGCCATCCCAACGTCTCCTCGAACTCGCGGATTGTCTGAGTCATACCCACGGTGGGTGGCTAAATCAAAAGCAACAGACAATCCCTGCTGGCCAGCTACAGGAAAGAGAAACAAAAAAAACCATGACACCAAAAGATGTAGAAATCCCCAAACAACTCCTCAACACTCATAGAGATCTGGTTTGGGTTAGAAGGGACCTTAAAGATCATCTAGTTCCAACACCCCTGCCACTGGCAGAGACACCTGCAAAGGACAATATTCTGAAGAAATATTGGGAAAACTGTTCTCAAATAAGGAAAATCCCCATATTTTGTATTTAGTAATATGGTATGACTGATACTATTTATAGGTATTTATGATTTCATTCAGGAGATGAGATGGAAACCTAAAATGTCAGAATGCACTAACACCAGAAGTTAAGTTACATATTTCAACATTTTTTTTCTACTACAATCTTCTCTCATGGTCTCAAAACAAGTGTGAAGTGCTCCATGATCTCTGCTGGTTGGACTCTGGGATGGAGCCAAATTATGTCTATCTATGTGTTAAGGTGCAATAACTAAAAATAGAGTTTAACACATTTCTTTTCCAGAGCAAAATGAAGGCAGTTCCAATTTCCCAGTAATAAAGAAATACAGTGCCACTGGGAAGATCTCATCAGAAACCCAAACTCATAAGTCAGAACAATCACATTTGCCAAGTAACTCACCAAATTCATGTTCCCCACTGCTTCAAAGCAATGTTTTTTTCCCAAACCAGCTGCCCTACCTTTTATGTTGTCCTTGTAGAACTTGTTGCTCTCCTCCACTGTGCTGAATCCAGCATATTGTCGGATTGTCCATGGCCTGTAGGTGTACATGGTGGGATAGGGCCCCCGGGTGAAAGGTTTCATCCCCGGCAGCTCCTCAGGGAAGCCCTCGGTGTCCCTCTTGGAGTACAGCGGCTTGATGTCGATCCCCTCTGGGGTGTGCCAGATTAAATCCTTGGGGTTCTTGCCTTTCAGCTGCTTTTCAGCCAGGGCAGCCCACTCTGGGTGCAAGGGCTGCTTGTGCAGGGAACGCCACGTGCTCCGGACGGCTGGAACCTGTGCTGGGGGCGTGAGGCGGCACGGCCGCAGCCGCAGGACGGTGGCCCTGGCCCTCAGCATGGCTGAGCTGTCAGCCTGGGGCGAGCTGGACGAAATAAACACACACACACACACACACATACCTGCATTATCATTTTCCTCCAGCCAAGGAAACATTCCCAAACCCATCTAAATCCACATCGGAAATGTGTAACTTATTCAGTCCCTCAGCAGCACCATCGTTAATCAGTCACTGAAAAGCCGGTGTGAGGCGTGAAGATGCCGTGCCCAGCTACCCTCTGACCTTCCCATCTCCCTCACCTACGGATTTCTAAATGGCAAAGAGGGATGCTCTTCCAGGGATGGGGCAGCCAAGGCTTCTCTGGGAAACCCGCACCAGGGCCTCACCACCCTCACAGGGAAGGTTTTCTTCCTAAAATCCAACATCAAGGAGGCACTCTGCAGGAAGTGGACTGTCAGAAAATTGCTGATATATAACAAACTTTGGAAAAGGTGGCTTAGGCTGGATGTTAACCAGAGATACACTGAGGAAAAAAGGAGAAAAAGATGTGAGGACACAGGGGTAATGCAAGAGCTGCAGAGCTCAGCCCACCACACGTGGTATGGAAGACAACTTTAACTCTCTCTGTGAGGGTGGTGAGGCCCTGGCACAGGTTGCCCAGAGAAGCTGTGGTTGCTTTATCCCTGGAAATGTTCAAAGCTGGATGGGGCTTGGAGCAGCCTGGTGTAGTGGAAGGCATCCCAGCCCATGGTAGGGGGTTGGAATGAGATCATCTTTAACGTCCCTTCCAACCCAAACCATCCTGTGATTCTGTAAGCTCAGTAACTCCTGAAAGCTCCTTTGCTGCTGCTCTCCATACCCCATCCCTGCCTTCTTTCTGAAGCCACAGCCTTCACAGCTTGGCTCCAAGGGCCACTCACCTCCTCTCTGCCTCACTGCCTTCTCAACTCCAGGAAAATCACACTTCCCTGACAACTGTTAAGATCACTGAAGGACTTTGTCTACTATGCCAAACTGTATAAAGAAGCTACAACCACAGAAGCCCACCCTGTTCAAATATGCCTCCTGAAATTAGGAAACTGGACTGTGAGTTAAGCCACCTGAACTTGAGATAAGATAAAGGTGGTACTACTGCCCAGTTATCTCAGGTCTAAGGAGAAGTAAACAAGGCTGGGGGAGAGGAATGTATCCACAAGGAAAGTCAACTCAGCAGCTGTGCCGAAAATCAGCCCTGGCTGGGTCTGGCAGCGGGCAACCTTAGACCCCAGACTCATTTCTGAGCCCTTCCACCATATTATCCACAGTGTTGCAACAGATCCAGAGTGCTGCAAAAGACTGTAAAACTCCCCCCTGCAGGGGAAGTGCTTGGGCACCCCATGTACCTTTTGTAATTTATATTAATTTCTATTAATCCATTGATGGGACTCTGTGTTTTGTGGAACCCCCACCACTAAGAAGGCAGGGGCAAAAGGACTACAGGACACCTTCTGGATATCTGTCTACTCTTTGCCACTCTCTTTCTCTCTCTGTCCCCCTCACATTTACTGTTAAATAAAATCCGTACTACTGACTTCGTCGCGTCTGCATTTTAACTGGGGTAGAGGCATCTCTCTGACAATCGCAATAATCTGATCACAACAACCCGCTCCAGGAGCTCCACGCCTCTCCCGTCCCAAGGAGCCCAGAGCTGGGCACAGCATTCCAGATGTGCCTCCCCAGGGCTGAGCAGAGGGGCAGGATCCCCTCCCGGACCTGCTGGCAGTGCTGTCACTAACATACCCCGGGATTGTTCCTCCCCAGGCGCAGGACGCTGCAACGCCCCTCGCTGAGCTTCAGACAGTTCTCTGCCCGTCTCTCCATCGCCAGCCCCTCGCCCCGAGGGAGCCCCAAAGCCGCCCTGTCCCCAAAGCCCCTCAGCGCCCACAGCCGGGGGATGACCGGGCGGCCCCCGCCCGCCCACAAACACGCCCCCTCGGCCGCCAATGGGGACGCGGGGCCGGGACGGGGACTGGGACAGGGGATCGGGACAAGGACAGGGACCGGGACAGGGGCTCCGGGCAGGGATATGGACAGGGATAAGGTTAGGAATGGGAACAGGGACAGACACACACACAGAGCCCACTCCCCGTTACCTCTCCCGGCCCCTCCGTCAGCGGGCCGACCCCGCGCACGCGCGGCGGGCGGGAACGTCAGTGCGCGCGCGCGCGGGGAGCGCGGTTTATTTTGTAACGTCCCGGCGGGCTGAGGCGGGAGCGTTGAGGAGGAGGAAGAGGTGGCAGAGCCCGGTCGGGCCGGTGAGGCTCGGGAGGGGATGAACCGGGAGGAGGGGAAGGTTTTTGTGGAGGTGTTACCCGAGGGGTTATCCGGCAGCGGCGGGAGAGCGGGTGTTTTGGGGTATGGAGGGGTATGGGTGGGGAGGACTACAACTCCCAGCTTGCATTGCGCTCGGTGGGCGAGTAGACTGAGCGGCGTCGGGGAGCGATGCTTGCCGGGAGTTGTAGTCCCGCGTCGTCTCTCGCGCCCTGCGAAAGCTGGTAGTTCTGGAGGGGAAAGACAGCGCTTACTTACCTAATTTAGGGTTTATGTACCTTTTATAGGGCTTCCTTACCCGGTTAAGGCATTATTTACCTCTTATAGGGCTTATTAACATGGCTTGCTTACCTGGCGCGGCGCTTATTTATCTGGTGTAAGACTCGGTTACCTGGTGTCAATCGCAACACTCCCCCGGCGAGCCGTGACAAGACCTCTGAGTGAGGGGAAAATGGCCCGAGGGGATGAAAGAAAAACTGAATATATAGAGAGAAGAGAAGGGTGATGGGTTGTTTTGGCTGCTCCCTTCTGTTTCTGTAGTAAGTAAGAAAAGAAACTATAGGTTTAAATGGCAGCAAAGACTGTTGTGATTAGGGGCTAAGGTAAGCAGGTCTGGTAACTGGATGACTGCTTAGCTGCATTGGAAAGATAAAATCACAATGATTTGGGTTGGAAGAAACCTTAAGGACCATCCAGTCCCACTCCCCTGCCATGAGCAGGGGCACCTTCCACTATCCCAGATTGCTTCAAGCCCTGTCCAACCTGGCCTTGAACAATTCTAGGGATGGAGCAGCCACAGCTTCTCTGGGCAACCTGTGCCAGGGCCTCACCTCCCTTTCAGGGAAGTTTTTTCCTAATATCTCATCTAAACGTGCTCTCTGTCAGTTTAAAGCCATTCCCCCTTGTCGTGTCCCTTCAGACCCTTGTGCTAAGTCCCTCTCCAGCTCTCTTAGAGCCCCTTTAGGCACTGGAAGGGGCTCTAAGTTCTCCCCAGAGCCTTCTCCAGGTGAACACCCCCCGTTCTCCCAGCCTGTCTCCACAGCAGAGGTGCTCCAGCCCTCAGGGCATCTCCATGGCATCCCCTGGACTTGTTCCAGCAGCTCCACAGCCTTCTTATTTTGGGGGCCCCAGAGCTGGACACAGTGTTGCAGGTAGGGTCTTTTGAGAGCAGAAAATATTCTACTGATGGAAATCTTTATAAGAACAAATTAGGCTTTTCTCAGGTCAGTTCTGTTTCTTTGCCTTTGCTGCTCTTTGACATACCTGTCATGCTGCCTTTTGACTTTAGAAGCAGATGCGAAACAAGTAAAAGTTTGTTGAAAAGGCAAATGGGGCTGCTTTTTTAGGAGTGCTGTTCTTAGGTAAATATACAAGATTTAGGGTTTAAATTGACAAATATGCAAACATTTGTTCTCATTTAGGATCGCAATTGCTAGATTTTAATTTTGTCTTTTCTTCCTGTTCAGGTTGGTTTACAGATAATGAAACCCCACCACACACCTTCCACTAAAATGGGGGAGACCCCTGGTGGGAGATCAGCAAAAAACCCTTTTAAGTCTCAAAACAAACTGAGGCCTTCCAGCAAAAAAAAAGGAACAGATGGAGAAGGAAGAAAACAAGGTCAAAAAAGACAGGTATTCATTATTTTGGATCAAAGTAGAAAAGTAACCAAAGGGGCTGGGAAAAAGAGGTATTTTTGCCCATTTTTTAAACTGGAATTTATACGGAACAATTAAGTAACTAAATGTAACTTGAGGAAATGCCCAGTGTGAACAGCTCTTTTGAGCAGCCTTGACTGCTTCCTGGTTTCCAGAATTCCTAGCTGGGTGCTACTGTGCCTGTCACAAGTAGAGGGAAGCGTTGCCTGATCACGAGCAAAAAGGCAAGCTGACTGTGCAGTTGTGAAGAGCTGCTGAACAGCATCTGATTGAGCAGAGTGATTGGGTCAGGGTTCATTCAGCTCAGTTTATTCACCTTTGGAAAACATTCTCTGCTTGTCTCAGGACTCGATTCTTCAACAAGCGTTCTTGCCCAGCCACTGAACTTACAAACAGCACGACCTCGAGATGTGGCTGAACAGCCAAACATCCTGTGCACTTATTTCATGATCTCGTTCTTGGAATGGGAGGAATTGGGAAGAGTGAATTTTTGTTTCCTTAGCCTGTTTGACATGAATTACTGTTGCACAATTCAAAAGAGGTGGTTTTTTAGCGGTCAGTGTCAAAGGACACTGTCAGACAGTAACACAGTGGGTTGATAGTAGTAGATAGATGATTGCACAGCAGAGGATGTTTCAAAATTGCCACATTTGCTGTAAATTTTTCTCTTCAGCAGATCACTCAGACAGTAAAAAGGACAGTTAAGGAGCAGAGGGACTATTCTCCTGTAGGTAGGATCTTGTTCTTTCCTCTTAAATCTGAGCTGTTACACCTTTGACTCCCCTGTGACTGAAATGAGTCACAAAACTGTCTGTCCAGGTTTGACAAATCATATATTTTCCTTTTCTTCCTTTGCTTTAACAGGAGAAAACGGTTCTTCCAAAAAGCTGAAGCTTTCCAGTGCTGCAATAGAATCTTGGCAGACTCTCTCAGAGAGCAGTAGACAATTTCTGGAAACTGTAGTGGATTCAGCAGTACTGTAAGTGTCAAATATCCTGGTGGTTCTTCTTTGTTTCCACAAGGATTAATGTAAAAATTTTAGTATAGCTTGAACTGAAAATGCTTTGGAGTTTTTTTTTGGGCAATATGTCTGGCTGTCTGTATTTTTTCCAGTATAACATAACACAACACTTTCTATCTGAAATTGGAAATTTTTACCTGGAGAAGTTCTGACAGTGTGGACTTCATGTGATGTGTTCTCTGTGCTTGCAGGCTTTGTGATGGGAATTCTGCCTTTGTTTTCTTTCCAGATCTGTTTTGTGCCAACAGAGGAAAGAAAAAGATGATGTTCAGAAGCACCTCAATGTATTGAAAAAAAGGTAAGAAATTATAAATTAAAAGAAAAGAGGGAGAGATTTCTTTTACCCAGTTGTTTTGCACCATGCTTTGAGGGCAGGCTAAACTCTCCCTCTGACAATAAGCTATATATCATGCTTCATAAAAACACTTCCAGGCTTTACTAAAATGATTATTGTTTATAAGCAGTTAAAATGCTGATTTTAGAACTTAGTTTTACTTTAAAAAGCAGAAGGGTCAGGGAATGTGCAGGCCAATGGGATAGAAACCACACAAGGTCAGTGTGGTAACAAAGGTGAGAATGGTGGGATTTCTTGTTCCTGGTTCCTTCCTTAGGTTGGTATCTATTCTACATGATTTTGGAAAACAATTCAAGACAGATTTTCTTCCTATCTGGAGCCTTTTACTTCACTGGCAGCAATTGGGCTAAACTGAGTTTAGTTTTTCCCCAGAGAAGTCATTAAGCACTTCTAGTTTTGCAAAGAACTCCAAACAAGTCATACTTTCCTTTTTCTACACTTAAGGGTGCTGAGAGTTTTCAAGACTTTAAGAGTGCCTCCAGGGAAGCTGGACAGCCTGAAGAATATCCCAAGCCTTCAAATGGCAGAGAGACAAATGCTTGAGGCAAATGAAGAATCTCTGGCACAACTGCAGGTATGAAAGGCAAGGAAGGGAAGGAATTACCTTACCAAGCTCCTGCTGCTCAGTGCGTTGTAGCCCTTTAGTAGAGAGAGAGCTGACTGTGCCTGTGCTCTTGTGGAGGAGTGTCCACTGCTCATCATCACCCACCTTTGCTGCACAGCAGTGTCTCTGGATGGATGGTTCTGTACAAAAGGCTCCCCATCTTTAAAGGAAATTTTATTCTGGTTTTGTGTCTGTTTTATTTTAGGAAGAACTAACTGAAGCTCAGCGATCAGCAGAGAACATTGAGGACACTGTGCAGCAACTGCAGAGCAAAATCCAGCTGCTCAAGAACCAGTTAGAGGAAGATGAAAAAGAGGCCAGGAAGGTATTTCCACTAAGTAGTTCTGTATTCTAACCTATAGGAATGGGTTAACTTCCAGAGCTCTCCTAAACAAGCTGCTTCTCAGGGAATGTCATTTAAGGAAGGCCTTGTTTGCTTTTGGGAATGATTCTTTTCAATTTTGCCAACGTTTTTGGAAAGTTTAGTTTTCAGAAGTTGGATAATAACAGCTAGGTTATTTCACTACTTGGGAGACTGATATTTGGGGTTTTTTTGAATTATTTTTTTCCTTTTCCTTTACTAGGTATTCCAGGAAAATGGCAGTGGAGCACTCCACCTTCCAGAACTCCCCAAGCACAGTTTTCAGGCACCCACTTTGCAGGTGAGTGTGGAATATATAATATATTTATATACATATATATAACTGTTACACATATATGTTTACATATATATAGATGTATAACGCTTTGGTTATGAGAAGGAAGGCAACAGAATGTGCTTTTATCACAACTTCTGTCAGAAGAGGCAATTCTGAAAATTCAGAAAAAATGAATAGTTTTTCTTTTTCCTTTTTTTTTTTTTCTTGTTTCTTTTCATTGGGAACTATATACTTATGTTTTAAAAACAGAACAAAACCCTGGAAACTCTCTCCATCTGTGAAAGTGTTCAAGGCCAGGTTGGATGGGACCTGAGCAACCTGGTCTAGTGAAAGGTGTCCCTGTCATTGGCAGGGGGGTTAGAACTGGATAATCTTTAAGCTCTCTTCCAACCTAAATCATTCTCTGATTTAAAGGATCACTTGTCTCTTCCTAGAAAAACCTGTGGTCCTAGGGAACCTATAATCATACCTGAAATATATGTATGACTGTTGGAGGGAAGACTTAATCTTTGTTTTTTTGAATTTTTCTTCATTTTATTTTGGCTATAGCTGGGCTGCATGAAAGGGGAATTCCTGTTGCACTTGACAAAAGCTGTTTTTTAATTTGTTGTCTATCATTCTTTCCTTCTTTAGGAAGAAATTTTGAAGACAAAGAATCAGAAAGGTCTTTTAAAGGATATGAACACTATTCAGCAGTCAGCTGACTTGAAGAACTTGTTAACCCTCATTGAAAAGACCTATGAGAAGGTGGACTTGCTTTGAGAAGATGAAACGTGTGGAGTCTCCTTTGAAGGAGATAATGTCAACCAGCACTGTGTGTTCATGTAGAGATGCTGAGCATGGAAACTTCTCTTTCTAATGGCTTTGCTGTTGTGACTGCTGAATTTCTGTTAAAACATTTTCTGTGAATATTGGTGTATAAATCTGTAGATAGATTCTGGGACTCAAGCGGTTTATGTCATCTATCAAGGATTTTTTTGGGTTTTGACTTGTGACAACTTCTATTGTTGATATATCCTGTCTTAGGAGAAGGGAGGGAAATGGATCCTGGGTTATTTGGGCATTTTAATAGAATTTTTATAGAATTAAGCAACTATTCTATTTGCTCTTCTATATCTACATCTGTAGACCACTGAAGGCAGGTTAAATCCTCTTTAAACCTGAAACACCTAGTAAAAATATGATTATCTAATACTTAGTTGTAAATCCCCTCTTCAATTTTCTTTTTTTTTTTTTTTTTTTTTTTTTTTTTTTTTTTTTTTTTTTTTTTTTTTTTTTTTTTTTTTTTTTTTTTTTTTTTTTTTTTTTTTTTTTTTTTTTTTTTTTTTTTTTTTTTTTTTTTTTTTGTAAAATCCTGTCCATGGCAGAAAATTGAATAATTTTTATCAAATGTACAGGGTTTTTTTACACTTTCATGTTCACTGCTTAAAAATAACCTCATCTGATTTATCCAGGTTCTTGGGGAAACTACCTGAGGACATCATAGAGCAAAGCTCTGATCTCAGTTGTGTACTCCCCTGGTATTTTATTAACTGTCAAATACCTTTTGGCTTCAGAGGATGAAAATGAAATAAAAACAAAATCTCTTTTCCAATGCATAATTATTTAGAAATATTTCTCAAATTTTTGATCACTTGACAAGGGGAGCATTTACTGACTTTACCCAAAAGTACTTTAATCCAGACCATGGGTTAATGATTTTCCTGCATGCCAGCATCCTAATTTTTGCTTTGTTTCATTAAGGGTGTTTTACTTGTGAGCAAATCCCTCTGTGGGTTTTGAAGTGCCTGAACCACATGGGTACATTTTCCTTTTTTTTTAATACTTTCAAAAGAAAGTGTGGAAAAGGGCAGTGAGTAGGAGTCAGCTACAACTTCCACACAAGGAGAGCTGAAATAGCAGTTATTGAAGAAGGAGCTTCTGCATTACAGGGATAAATAGGTACAGGTTAATTTTTTTATTTACCTGTTTTAATTTTATCATTTTCCTGACACTGGCTGATTTGTGATAGGCTGACTGTTCTTAGGATGTTATCTTGGGGTTCTCATGCACACATAAACAGAACAACATAAACCAGGAACATAAATCCAGACATTTTGGAAGTGGTTTTAGCTCAACTTGCTTGATGTTGGATACACTTTATTCAGTGCAGAATGGTAAGATTGTGGTTTTGATGAGATTAGAAGGCCCCTCCAGGAGCAGGTTCACTGTTGGTCAGTCTGTGTGGAGCTGTGAACTTGTGTGACGTGACCTGGGAGCATCTGGAATTTCAATTTCACAAGCCTTGGCTTCAAGTAGGTAAGTTATAAGCTACAGATTTCTGAAGATATATCAGTAAGATTGATCTGTATCCCGTATCAACCCTTTCTCATGTTCAAGCAAAACATCTGCACGTCCTCTCGTGTAACACTTCGATGTTCCTTCTGTATCGACTCTTCCACCTTGTTTGTAGGTTATCCAGTCCAAATGCAAAGGACAGGAGGGGTTAATATCAAGCATTCGATTGAAAATGGTAAGAAAATGAAATATAAGCTTCAAGGAAGGTAAATACCTATGTGCAATCATAGAATCATAGGAAAGTTTGGGTTGGAAAGGACATTAAATCTCAACTGGTTCCAACCTCCTGCCATGGGCAGGGACACCTTCCATGAGATGAGGTTGCTAATCTGTGATCCTGAGGGGTGGCTGTTCATAAAATCTTCCTTAGTAGCAAGGTGGATACTTGATGGCTGCAGTAATTCTTAAGGAATGTTAATATTTATAAGAAACTGCAGCAAAGGGAAATCCTTTTAAGATTAAATGGTGCACATCTAAGAGATGAAAGAATGAAGGTTATGGTACCTCCGAGAAACCTTAGGATTTGAATTCTTCTCTTGCACATTTTAAGTGAAGTTTGTTTGTTTGTTGTTTGTTTTTTGCTTCTCAGACACTTTTTGGTTTTGGAAATTTGTTTGTTTGATTTACATAGGTACATTCTGAAGCAAGGCACTTGTGGGAGATACTGTACTTTATGAAATTAGCAATTATGCCACTCAGTTCCCTCACATTATCTCTTTTTTGAGTGAATCTTTATATTTTCTATGAGTTCCCAACTGCTCCAGGAAGCTGCAGATGCTGGAGAAAATGCTAAAGAGGAGTTTTCCCGAGTCCCTTAAGGTAACACAGCACTAACCAATCATTCTATGATTTCCTGTGGTATTTCCATAGTGATTTTGGATGATTGTCAGGATATCAAAGCTGTAGGGAAAGGGCTCTGCTTCCTCTAGAGTGACTGACAGTTGCTGTTTAGATGACTGCATCTGAGATATCATGGAATCAAGGAGTAGTTTGGCTTGAAAGGGATCTTAATGCTCATCCAGTTCCAACCCCCTACCATGGGCAGGGACACCTTCCACTATCCCAGGTTGCTCCAAGCCCCATCCAACCTGGCCTTGAACACTTCCAGGATTGGGGCAGCCACAGCTTCTCTGGGCAACCTGTGTAATGGGGAGGTGAGAACCATGAAGTGCCATAGGACATCCCAGTGGGTGCCAGCACAAAGCCCACTTTAGGAAGTGCTTCTTTTTCCTGAGACATTCTGCCTAGGAATTATAGCATAAACAAACTTATGTTATGATTGTAATTAGCCTGATTACAGATTGAAGATCAACTTGCAGAGTTCATGCAGTCACATTTTATTTTCACTCATGCCACTTGAACAAACTTCTCAAGGGTTCTTTGGTCTTTCCAGCCTTTGTACAGACAGACACACAAAAAAAGAACCTTAGTGACCTTATGGTGGGGTAGATGCAGCTACAAGGTGAAAGAAGGGTCCTTCTGCAGTCCTTTAGTCCATAACAGGCTGTGCTACAGAGGGTTTCAGAGGGGGCATTGCCCTAACTCCCTCTGTCCACTGTGATAAAGCAATCTCTGAGCTGCATGAATTTGTGGGTGCTTCCCCAATTCCAGGCTCAGATAATAATCCCTTCTTCTTGTAGGCTCATATGGGGTACAACTAAATCCTTGTCGAGGTCTCTGGGACAACCATCAATGAAGGACAATCCCAAGGTGGCAGTCTGAGTGTTTCCAGCCTGTCCTGGGGACTTAGAGGGTGTAATAGTATTGATGAGGCCAGGCTGTGCTATTTCAGCTATTTCAGGGGCAGAGAACATATTTTGTTTGCCAGAAGGGGTGTGGTCTGAAGACTTTGACCTTGGCAACCAAATAACACACCATGGTTTCTGGGACAGCAGTAGCAGAGGTGGGCTTTGAACAATGAATTAGGTAAGTGTTTCAAGAAGCTGCCACCAGATTTGGGTTATTGTGCATTGGGTACATTAGGCCTTCTACCATTGCAGCCTTCTGCTAATTTGATGCTGTGGAGAAAAATAGATATTTCTACTCTTTTGCTTGAGAGTTGCTGGTGAAAATGTCCTGAAAGAAGCCAACCTGAAGCTCAAAACATTTTTTAAGGTCTCTGGAGTTGGCTCTTAGGGAGTTTAGATTCCAACGTGTGTGGGAAGGGGCAGAATTTGTAATTCTTCCATATTTTTTTTTCCCCAGAATGAGATGGATGATCTTGATCATTACACCAATGCTTATTCAGTTTTCTACAAGGAGCTGGAAACTTACTGGGAGCTACTGGAAAACCCAAACACTATCAACTGGGGACAAATTTTTCAGATTCAAGGTACAGTCCAGTTTTACTTGGTTCAGACTAAGCAGAATAGATAGTCTTCGTTGACTGTAAACTTTGCCATTCTGCTCTGCAGAAAGGTTTTTTTTTTGTTGTTGGTTTTTTGTTTGTTTGTTTTTTGTTTTGTTGTTTTTTTTTTTTATTTAAGCAAAAATCAATATCTAGGATATGGAATTTTTTTAGCTTTTTGAATTTCCTCTGTGTCATATTCACTGCTACCATTTTAAGTTCTGCTTTCACATAGATGAAGTTATTTCCTTGTCAGGAAGGCATGTTAATTGATGTTTAATTTTGCTACTGGCTATAGGATTCTGTAAACAGCATGCAGGCTGAGCTGAGCAGTAATTAATATGTCATTAGAGGTTTAGTGTGAGCAGTGTTTGAAAGCTGAACTCAGACAAGACCTAAAAAAAAGGATTTTTAAAAACCCCACACTTTATTTGTGAAGTGCCTTAATATTTATCTTTGTATACACAGGGCTCCAGGATGGAATATGTGAAATATTCAGAACTGTGGCTTTATCCAAGCTGGTAGATGTGAAAACATCCTCTTTCCAGATAGTTATCCATCCAGACCCGGACTTGCTGCCAGATGTCAAACTTCAGTATGTCTGAGCACTCTGTGTCACTTACTGAAGTCAGTACTGTAGTGATGTATTTCCTAAAAGTACATTTACATCCAAAATACCAGGAAGACTCTTAGGCTTTCTCTGTGACTGGCTCAAAAACCTGACTGAGGAATTACTTGGTAAGGAAGGAACTATTAAATACTTAACAAGATTTTTCTTTAATTAGTCAATCACTCTTGATTTTTACATTTCAGAATATTCCCCATTCTCTCTCCCTCATGTATATATGGTATCCACAGATCTGCTCTGTGTGTCCTTTGGTTTTCATGTGTCAAAGTTTCTTAGATTTGATAGGTGGATCTGGGTTTTCTACAAAATTTATTTTTCACGGAGGGAGCTTTACACAGCTCCTTGAATCTGAGTTTTCTAAAATCCCTCTGTTGGTGAAATATTGGTCTGACATCAGAGCAGAAGAGTAGGGGAACCAGAGGCCTCACTTTTCCTATAAAAAAATTTCTCTGCAGTGTTTTTGAAATCCAGAAAGAATCTATCAGTCTTGGAGGATGAGAGACTGGAAATGAAATCCTTTCCACTCCTTTGTGCCATCTAATGTCACTCACTAAGGCTCCTTGCCTGCCTTAACATATTCTCCAGTCTTTCTGTAAGGAATAAGGCACTACTGGAGTGTGTTGAGTGGATTCAGGAGCTTACAGATCATAAATCCCAAAACTGGAGAGGTGCTGCCCTCTACAATTATTCTTAAATCTCCAGCCTAATGAACTCAGCTCATTTTGATTCCCCTTTCTGATACAGACCTGGCAATCCATTTGGCTGCAGAAGGCAGCTTTAAATGTGGTGCAGGTGCTTGGAGAATGAGGGGCACAGCTTTGTGCCTCCCACTCCTTCTGTGCTGTCCCTTAGGGTGGACCCCAAATTGACTTTGGCTCACCTGGATGTCCCCCCTGCTGGCCAGCTCAGCAAAACCGAGTCACAGGGAGGCAATCCAAGGTGCCAGAACTATCTTGCTGACCTCATTTGCTGTTTCCCCAGTGCCTGTGTCTTGGATGAACATGGGAATCCCCTCTCCTGGAGCCTGACAGACCAGTTTGCCACCGTGATTCATAATTACATCCTGCCAGAGCATCGAGGGAAGGGTCCAGCAGGCTTGTGGCTACTACTCTAGCTAAGACATTGCACAGGTGTGGCTTTCCAGCTCAGGGTAATGTGCTGGAGACAAATATCCCATCAATAGCATTGCTGAAAAGCACGAGTGCCCAGTTCCTTCCCCGCTCATTTTTCAGAGTGGTTCATACACCTTTTCAGTTTACAAATCTCACCTGTAGCCAAACCTCACAAACCTACATTCAGATCAGCTTTTTTTGCACTGCAGGAGAACCTTGGAATTTAATAACTTAGGGGAGATCAGAAAATTATAGGAGAGTTTCCTGTGTAATCCTAGAATTGAAGGTAGTAAGTGCTCATCACTTCTGTGCTCAGGGAAAACTGCTCATGGCAAATCCAAATCACTTAGCAATGGTTTTAAGTGTAAAAGTTTTGCTGTAATTCAGTTGAAATTGTGCTGCTTCTGACCGAAGAATTATTTCTTCTGTATAACCATTTTCTAGGATATCTACAGCAGAATCCTTGGACATCTCTAACCCCATTTGTCTGTCTTGGAATAAGTCCTCAAGCCTCTCCTTTTCCTAATGTGGCCTAAAGAGATTACTTTGTGAAATTAAGCAGAGAAATGTGCAAGGAGCTGTCTGAACTAAAAAAAAAAAGCTTTATAAAGAAGTCTCTTAATGTCTGATACAGCAACAAGTCTGTTTATGCTTATTTAAGTCTCCTTTATGCTCAAGACCAATCTTATAGGAAATAGGAAAACTGAATTTATCAATATCATTGTGTTTTTCAAATCCAGGTAATTGGATTTGTTAATTCCGCTATTGCCTTCAATAGGGCCAGGTGTCTACCTGTAGATTCTTATTCAGCCTAATTAGACCATTTTTACAGAAGCTGTGGAGATCCTACATTTAATGAGAAGGAGAATAATTTCCAGGTAACTAAATCCAGTGGCTGATTGGTTTAGAGACAGAAATTAACCATCTGATAAACAGAGATGCCTCAGTGAAGAGCCTGAGGTGATCATGCTACACAGGGCCCTGCCACATGAAAGGCAGCATTTCAGGCTGCCTCAGCAAATAGAGGTTCTGGAGGAAAGAGCAGGGCCAGTTCAGACAAGGCTGTCAACTTTTTGATTTTTTGGGGTCTGCTGACTCAGTACTGGAGCAGTACTCTGCTCTGGCCCCAGCAGAGACATTTTGATGTCCTTGCAGTGGATTCTGACGGAATCATCCATGATCTTGCACCTGTCCGTAACTGCTTATTTGCATGCTTTGTATGTTAATCCCCAAAAATAAGAATTATTGTCAAAAGTATTCTTTAGACAAATCAGGAGTTCTGTGGTGATATGATAAAAGGGCATCTACAATAAAGAGAATGAGTTATGTAATACTTGAAGTTTTCCTCCTTTTAGGTGGAGTTTTGTTTCATACCTATCATTCTACACCTGGGTTGAGGTTTAGACAGAGTGCCTCCAGAAATACTCATTGACTGTATGGTGGGACAGTAGGAAGGAAAACAAGGTTTACACAGTAATGTCTAGGAGGGTCACTTCTGATCTGTAATGGGCAGGTTTCCACTGATGTGTAAAGGCTTTGGTCTATCCCAGAAACTTTCCATTTTTCGCAGTCAATAGAAGAGTCAGGAAAGAGGTGACCTTGCCATGGTGGGTGAGGGAAGGATCCCCTACATACCCCATAGTGATCACTCAGTAAACATTGATGTTCATGCCCCCAGCACTTGGGCAATGAGCCCTGATGTGTCTGGGTGGCACCTGAGGATGCTGGACCTGAACCAAGAGCACCACCCGACTCCCACGCTGCCCTCAGGGGCAGAGCAGTTGCACAGGCTTGAAGCAGAATCAGCCTAAGGCTACTTTGGCTTTCAGTCAATTTTAACTTCCATTTACAGTTGCCAGGAGGTGGGAGCCCTCTGTCAGCTGGAATTTGCACACAGTGTTTATGCAATGTTTAACAGCCCCTAAGACGGCTCATTTTGAAAGCACCAGCCATTTTCCACAGGTGTGCACTTTATTTTACTGAGCTTATCCATTTACAGGAGACTCAGGAAAAATCTTCAAGACCCTCTGGACTCGGGTCAACTTGGCTTAAGGTTTTTCCTGGGAAGTGATCTGCTTTAACAAGTTCAGAACTCTGATTTATTTGCACGTGGTAGTGGAAGGAGTAGGGGGAAGAGCCAAAGGAAGAAGCTGCAAACCCATCTGACTGAACAAGCCCTTCTGTTTTAAAGACATGAAGCTCTGAACATCCCACATTTGCCACAGAGGCTCTGCAGTGCTTACCTTTAACTACAGTAGTACCAGCCAGGCACAGCTTCATGATCCATATGTCTCTTTGGAGAAACCTGCACTTGGGAGTGTTTTTTGGGATATGCTTTCAACAAACACTCATTACCAAGTGAAAACTGAAATAAGAATAAGAAAGCTGAGGGTCTGTATTAGTTAGCCCAGATTAGGTGATCTAACAGGTTAATCCATCAACCAGACATTAGTTTGTATTTCTGGTGCATTTCTGCCCTTCCCCAATAAATAAACA
Source organism: Empidonax traillii (assembly GCF_003031625.1). NCBI lineage: Eukaryota > Metazoa > Chordata > Aves > Passeriformes > Tyrannidae > Empidonax > Empidonax traillii. Next base: position 350,958 of record NW_020956049.1, read on the forward strand.
GTAAAAGACCACCACTTTGGTTTAGGAGTACTGAAAACCTTCACTAAGTTGTGAATTTTTTGGGGGGCAAAGGATTAAGAAGGCAGATAACACAGAAAAGTAATTTGAACATTTTGGAAACAAATGTTGCTTAGAGCTCTAGGAACGTGTCACAGCACACATTTCATAGGGTTTGGGGATGACATTAAATGAAATAGCGGGGCTGAGGTCCAGGTCTGAGGTGGAAACTCCAGGTGGAGGCTGGAAGTTGAACCTCTGCAGGAGGCTGGTGAAGAAGAGAAAGAGTTCCATTTTGGCCAGAGTCTCCCCAGCACAAATCCTCCGACCTGGAACAAAATAAGAGAGTCAGTGGGAGCTGCTTCTTCAACAGCTGGAAGAAAAAAAAAAAACCTTAAGCATCTCTTATTTGGAGAAAGGTCAGTGGGAGTCCAGAACACCTGAAGTGTGCTATCCCAGCTATAAATGAAGAGCTCAGCAGCTTTTAAAAGTCTGTTGAGCACAGAGGTCGTCAGAGAGAGAGGAACTTGGTCTTCAGAGGTATGATAACAAAGCCAACTGGTGGTGTTTTTTTTTAGTTTTCCTTTGTCTAAATACTTTCATTTTTGGGAGAAATGTATGGAAATGCAATCTGAATTCCTTAATTTTAATTTACAATAAAATCAGATTTTTTTCTTCATTTTCAGATTTTTTTTGTCTAGTTGGCTCAGTTTTTGAATCCTGGACCAACTGGTTGAGTCTAGACTTTGGCTCTATCGGTCTAGATATAGGCAACTTTTTTTATATTAAAATTTGTCAGAAAATTCCTTGGAAACTCACAAATGCTGGCCAGAGTGGGACTGAGAGGGAAGTTGGGGGACATATTCCATGGATATTCAGAAGTGCCATAAATGTAAATTTTTCTCAGTCTTATTGAACTGCAGCAGCTTTTAAACTGCTTTTTAAACTCAGGTGTACATCACGCTCCAGGGAAGCCTCAAAAACCCCTCAAAATTCAACCCCTTTCTGTTCTTTGATTTTACACAGAATTTGTGCTTTTATATGACAGTTCCTCCTTGTTGTCACAGTATATGAAATCTTGACCCAGCTGACATTATTCATGACCTTTTTAAGAGGGACATGGAAAAATGAAACAGGAAAGACACAGAAGCCACCTTTGCTGTGTGGTTTGTGTGGTCATAGACAGTGCAACTGGGTGTGGTCAGGCTCAAACCCAGGACACAGAGAAGTTTTGGGCCACAGATTATAATGCAGAAATATGTTACCTAAACCATCCTCAAATTTCCTGAAAACTTTCCTCATATTTAAAAAATCACCACAAATACTCATTTATATTTGCTCAGAATTAGCAGCCATTTGGGAGTACTTGCTCTTATCAGAGGTGCCCCCTGAGAAATCTGTGAAACATGGGGTGGGAAATGGCCCCGTTGAAAAGATAATGTGGAGACCAGGCTACAGTAGCAAAAAGTACAAGTAGCCCTTGTAAAAAGTAGTTAATAGAAAAAAAAAAAAAAAAAGTAGTAAATAGAAAAGAGAAAGCACCTGCTGAAAAAGGCATGAAAGCATCTTTCTTCACAAATTTCCCATTGGCATCGAGAAAGTGCTCAGGGTAGAACATGTCTGGTTTCTCCCACTGCGACTTGTCGTACAGGACTGAGGTCAGCAAGGGGACGATGTAGGTTCCCTGCAAAGGGGGACAGTGGAATTAATCCCTGGACAAAATCAGGAAGAAGAAATGTTAAAAAGCAACCCTGTAGGCATCTCACCTTGGGAATGAAATAGCCTTTGAGGGTGACATCTGCAGCAGTCTCATGAGGCAGATCCAGTGGCAGGATGTTGGCAAACCTCTGGATTTCATGGATGACAGCATCTGTGTATGGCATCTGAGTTCGGTGCTCGATCCGCGGGGGGTTTGACCCTATCACTTGATCTATCTCTTCTTGGACCTTTCCTGAGGAAAGAATCAAGTATGAGAAGGAAACAAGGGTCTCATTCATCCTTGAGACATCCTGTGCTTTACTGATGTAAAGTATAAAAAGAAATTAAAATCATAAATTCTCCAAAAATCTTTTTTTTTTTCCTTTTGGAAATATTGGAAGGTAAACAGAACTAGAGTATTGATTGTTTCTTTCCCAACAAGAAACCTAAAGACTTTTTTTCTGCCCTCTCTTCTGTCTAAATTTCTTACTCTGTCCAAGAGGTGTCTCAAAAACCCATTCTGACTCTGAACAGCCCTGTACCATCTACTGGGATGGAGATGTCAGACAAAAGGCAATTCCCTGCATCTTCTCAGGTATCTGATGGCTCAGTACAGTCCATTTAACATCTGCACAGGCCTTTGGTTTATCAACAACACATTTCTGAGGGAAACATGGAACAATTTCATTGCCCTACACAGGACAACTCTTTTCTTATTAATTAATGAGATTTTCCTGAGTGAAGGGCCTGGTCTGGATGAACTCTGTTTATAATCTGTGGTAGTTTGGCCTGTGTGCCCCTCACTGGGTCTGGACCACAGGGCACAGCATTACCTAGATTATAATTAACTGGAAATCTTGGCTTGTTGTAACTGTGTATTAACAGATATGTTGACCCTCCTTCACATTTGGTTCCTAATGCCCTGAGTGTAACAGTATCTGCCGTAAAACCACTTACTCTGAATTTCAGGGTACTTTAGCATCAGCAGAAAGCCCCAGTTTAGTGTGGTGGAAATTGTCTCAACACCAGCAGTAAACAAATTGCTCACCAAGGTCAGCAAGTTGCCATTATGGAAGTACCCATTGGTGGATTTCTCCTGAAAAAAGTGGTTGAGATAAAAGGATGAAAACTTTAAGCTTTCCATGTGAGAATGCAATTTATGTAGAAAACCATTTACTGAGAAGTAAATACTGTATTTTAAAATAAGTGTGAAAGGCAAAGAAGAGCTTTGGGCTTTTACCTGTAGAATAATGCTGACCTAGGTTTTAAATTCTACATGATCTCTGTATTTACTGGGGCCATCTGCAAAGTGAGCTGCTTTCTCTATGGAGAAGGTAACCCAGATATATCAGAGACCCCAAATAAGAGTCCCAGTAAAGCCCAGGTAGTGATTTTATTCTGCAATGCATTTTGTTCTTAAAAGAGCCAGAAAGCCTGGAACAACAGAGAAAGTAGATTAAAAAAAGATGCTGCCTCTGTAAACATATTGATATAGTCTGAAGAAAATAAGAATAAATATTTGCTTATGAAGAAGGGGTTGGAACTGCAACAGAGTGAAGTATCTGTTCAACTCTACCACTTCATTATATGTGTTTTGTCGTAAGACAGATTCCCTAAATAAATTTAGCTGTAATTATATGGACTGGAAGGAAGTTGTGTCATCATAGAATCATAAAAGTTGGAATGAACGAGAAGAATTTCAGTTACCTCCTGCTGTTTAACCAGGAAAGCATCGATAAGGCTTCTTTGGTCATTTTTGTCCAGGTTTTTGAGATATTCTATAAAAGTAACTCTTATATAATCATGGAATTCACGTGTGTTTTGGAGAAGAGTCTTGTTAGCCCTTAGCAGGAATCCAAGGTATGGGAAGATGTTGTACATCTACAAGAGTGGAAATTGTTAGAATTTACCAGACAGAGGTCTGAAAACACTACAGAAACAAATTAGTGATGTTGTGCCCATTTTGCAGATAGAAAGACAAAACCTTACATTAATATTTTGTTCTTTAGAATATGAAAAAATAATTCAAGTTAGAAAATCCATTAGGGACCAACGAATAGAAAGAAAATCCTCAGCCCTAAATTATTATTTTGCAGGAGTAGTGTTGATGTCAGACTCAAACAGCTGCAAGTTGCCACCATGGAGATGGAAATGTTGTCCAGCAACTTTTTAACCAGCTTTACCACTAACTCTTTTTTTCTTTCTCACAGTCTAAAGGAACAGAAATGAGTCTGGTGTGAGGCAGTATCAGAGAGTATTTATTACTCCTTAATACTCCTCAAACTATAGTTTAAGTTTGTTTTTGAGAGACTAGGAGTTTGATTGTTGGCTTCAAGATTCCCAGACTGCCTCCCAAGCTTTGTTTTGCCCAAGAAATTGCTCTGTAGACCTAGTATGTCCCAAAGTCTCAGATTTTCATGTTTAACAGAAAACACTCACTACCAGTATTGCTACTTTCCCAGCATAAATATGTTTAACTTTACCGTGACCAAAGGTTTCCCAGCAAGCCTCATGTTTTCATTGGTCAGATTTACAAGTCTCACAAATCTGGAGTCTTTGTAGTCAAATCGTTTTCCAAGCAGTATTGACACAATTATGTTGGCAACTGCTGCATTAATTATTTTACTGAAGTCGAAGGGCTTTCCTATACAATGAACAAAAGAACGTGTTACGTTGTGGCAGGAGATGTAATTTGTAAATGTAAATTTAATACTAATTCTTGCTGTTCATTTGCTATGATTGATTGCCATTATTGATCATTACTCAATATAATGAGTGCCGGGTCCTGCATTTTGGCCGCAACAACCCCCTGCTGGGGACAGAGTGGCTGGAGAGCAGCCAAGTGGAAAGGGACCTTGGAGTTTTGATTGACAGGAAGCTGAACATGAGCCAGCAGTGTGCCCAAGGGGCCAAGAAGGCCAATGGCATCCTGGCCTGGATCAGGAACAGTGTGGCAGCAGGAGCAGGGAAGTGATTTTTCCCCTGCTCTCAGCACTGGTGAGGCCACACCTTGAGTGCTGTGTCCAGTTCTGGGCCCCTCAGTTCAGGAAGGATATTGAGGTGCTGGAGCAGGTCCAGAGAAGAGCAACAAGGCTGGTGAAGGGACTGGAGCACAAGTCCTATGAGGAGATGCTGAGGGAGCTGGGGTTGTTTAGTCTGGAGAAGAGAAGGCTCAGGGGTGACCTCATCACTCTCTACAACTCCCTCACAGGAGGTTGTAGCCAGGTGGGGGTTGGTCTTACCCCAGGCAACTATCAGTAAGAGAAGAGGGCATGGTCTTAAGCTCTGCCAGGGGAGGTTCAGACTGGATATTAGGAAGAAATTCTTTACGGAGAGAGTAATCAGGCATTGGAATGGGTTGCCCAGAGAAGTGGTGAATTCTCTGTCCCTGGAGGTGTTTAAGAAGAGACTGGATGTGGCATCAGTGCCATGGTCTGGTAACCACAGTGGTAGTGGATCAAGGGTTGGACTTGATCTCAGAGGTCCTTCCCAACCTGTCTGATTCTATGATTCTATGTCAGAATACCAAGCCATGACACAAAAATGCCAGAGGAGCCAAATTCATCCAATTGATTCAGCCTGTAGTACATTTCTTAAAAAGGTCTGAACTTGAGAAGGTTCAGAAGGCCTCTGGGTGCTTGAGCAAAACCTTAGAGATGGCACTGGAAGAGATTTCCTTGAGAAGCTGTGGCTGCCCCACCCCTGGAAGTGTTCAAGGTTGGACAGGGCTTGGAGCCTCCTGGTCTAGTGGGAAGAGTTGCTGCCCATGGCAGGGAGGTAAATGAGGTGATCCTTAAGGTCCCTTTCAACCCAAACCATTCCATGATTCCATAGGTTTGAACAATGAATCACCCACACACCTTGTTGTGAGGCGATGGTGTCTCCCAGGCACCCATATTCCTCCACAATTTTATCCTCAATGAGCCTTTTCCCCATTCCAAAGTCTCGTAGGGTCGTGAGAGTAAACCGTCGCATCACCTTCCAGTTTTCACCACGAGCAAAAACAACCCCTGGCACAAAGAGAACATTTCAAGGTGGCACAAGATTAGAAAGAACTGATTTTTCTAGACACAGAATGGAGCTGTTTAGTAGCAGTCACTTTTAAAAACTAAATTAATTCTGGCTGAGTCAAAACACAACTTTGCCTTAAGCATTGTCAGTCCTCAACAATCGGTTTGTTGCACAAGAAAAAGGGTAACTAATTAAGATGTATCTAATCAAATCTTAAGAAGAGTATATATACTAAGAGACACTTGTCACTGAAAGAGAGATGGCATTGGAAATTCAAGTGCAAACCGCTGATCCTCATAGTTTGGAAGCAGAATTGGACTGAGATCTCATGTGTCTGATGATTCCTGGATAAAACTGACTAGGCACAAATGTCTTTAAAATTCAGGTAGTACCTTAAAACCTCCACAATCAGGCTTTTCTTTCCACTGAAATTTTCACACCGTATAACTAATGACTTCAGCTATATTTTTTCCCAAAGAAAAATAAAGTGAAAAGAAAGCTTACATGCATAAAATGTTCCAAAAATGCAGCTGTTGAAATGTGCACAGAATTATTGCTGACTTTGCCCAAGGGTGTAATCTTTGGAGATGTAAATATGAAACTCTCGAGCTAAATTAGAATGAAGCTTGGATATGAAATTCCCATTTTGAAACCCAGCTCAGTATACAGTATGTCCCCTTTTAAAATAGAACCCCAATTCTATTTGTGTTCCATTCTATTACTGTATTCAGAAAAACCACAAGTCCAGAGTCATGCCATGAGATCTAGAAATGCTTCCATGGCCTGGATGCCCTGATCTAGATCCTGAAAGTGTCACACTATCCATTAGCTGTTGCTGTGGTTATTTCTAGAGTTATGGCTGGTTTGTTGTCACTGTCAGTAGTTTCAGCTTTGAATAAATCCACTGAAGTCAATGAGATTGCTCCCTATTTCCAATGCCTTATGTGGTCCCTGATTCAAAGTGATATCCCAGTTCCTGCTTTGTCTGCAGGATGGAAAAAAAAATTAACAAGTCAAGCTGACAAAGAAAAAAATAAAACCAACTTACCATTTCCTTTAGTCAAATCTTCAAAGATTGGGATTTTAGGTCTCTCTGCAAATGCATCTGCCTGGTTTACAAGAGCTTCCTTCACTGTCTCATAACCAGAAATCACAACTACTTTCCTGTGCCCCATCTGAACACTGAAGACTGGGCCATATTCCTTTGACAGCTGTCAGGAGAAGAGAACAGGAATTTAGAGACTTTACAGCATGGATAGAACATGTCAGGGGCAGTAGGGGAAACTCTCTGACATCTTGGACTGTGGGGCTTGGTGATATGTGCAGTTAAGGGACCAATAGAAAAGAAAATTATTACCTCTAGATAAGTCCTGTAGGGTCTCTTCAAATCAAACAAATGAAGGTTTCCAATTATAGGTAATGGTCTTGGTCCTGGAGGAAAATTCTTTCTCTGGTTGTTGTCCCAGAAACGTGCTATTTTCAAAATGCACAGAAAAGCCAGGATAAACACTAAACCAATGGAAGTACTGCTGCTCCAATCCATCTCTGCTCAACAAAGTGTTTGCCACAGAAGAGAAGAGAGAAAATGTGGAATCTGGATCTCTGTCTTCCTGCAAAAATTTCCCTTTGGAAACTCCTATGTTAGTCCACAAACCTCTTTCCCAGATGCTCTTCTTGCAAGTTGTGACTGGTTTTGTTCTCTTCCTCTGTGTTATACCTGAGTAGGGTACAGAGGCAGGTAAATGTTTGCTAGCCAAGTGCGTGACTGGGTGAGAGTGCAGTCCAAGTATGAAAGTCCACAAACATGGAGAACTGCAGGTCATTGCCCTGGTTTTTGGCATAAAAGTCATAAACTCTGTACACTGTCTAGGTTACTGATTAATTATGTTTTTGTCATTAGTACAGGTACGGCCTAGATACCCTCAGAACTGAAATCAAAATGCCACTGCCCAAGGGAGTATTGCACAGATTTATTTTTTTAAAATACTTAGGAATTGGCATAACTTTGCTTCCATTGAATTCACTGGGAATTTCAAGTCACGGAATCACGGAATGATTGAGGTTGGAGGGGACTTTGGAATTTATCTGGTCCAAGCCCATTCCTCAAGCAGGACCATCAAGAGGCAGTTATCCTAGACTGTGTCCAGACAGGTTTTGAATATCTCCAAGGTCCTAAACAATTCTGTGATTCTAAGGAGAGAGACTCCACAACCTCCTGGGCAACCTGCAGTGCTCAGTCATTCTCACAGCAAAGAAGTATTTCCTGATGTTCAGAGGAACCTCCTGTGTTTCATTGTGTGCTCATGGCCTCTGGTCCTGTCACTGGGCGCACACTGAGAAGAGTCTGGCTCTGACTTATTTGATCCCTCTTCCAGGTGCTTATACAGATTGGTAAGATCCCCCCGAGTCTTCTCTCCTCTGGTCTAAACAGTCCCACCTCTCCCTACTTCCTCAAATAAGAGATGCTGCAGTTCCTTCAGCATCTTTGTGGCCCTTTTCTGGACTCCCTCCAGTCTGTCCATGTCTCTTTTGTACTTGACACATTGAGAAGAGATGTCCTCTGTTGGCTGAGGAAAGAGGGCTGAGGTACAGTCTGACTCATGTCTTAAACTCTGAGTGAGCAGCAGAGAAAGAGATGTTTAAAGAAGCAGCCACGGAGAAGAAACCATCCAGCTTTTCACTGTTCTGCCAAAGAAGCTGAGCCACAGCTCAGCAGGTAAAAGTGTTTGAAAGATTTTCTAGTGGAAATATAGAGCCCCAATTTGTACCTGGCCTTGAGGCAAGAAGGTGAAGGCTGTGTGAGGGGAGCAAAGCATCAGGATCTGTGCAGACATGACCAGAGGCAGGGGAGAGGAGTCAGCCCCCGGGGATGGGGGTGCAGAGACCTAGAGGAAAAGTGCCCTGGCATGTGGCTGGGAGCCTGGAAAAGGAGCTCCAGCAAGCCTGCTCTTGTACTGCCTTACCCTGGGTCTGCTGCTGTCCCAGGGTCTCTTAAGGACAGAACAGGACATTTCACCTACCTGGAAAACGTCCTGGAAAAAGTCCAAGGCCTGTGTCCAGCTGAGTGCCGGTTGGCCTGATTCCACTCCACCTTCCCAGACAGGGTAAAAAGTCACAGAGAATGTCAGTCTTTCCACATATATCTGGAATTTAATTAATAACAAGGAGTTGAGGGGTGACGGAAAGGTGAACTTCTGCAGGGAGGCTTGTGAAGAAGAGGAAGAGCTCTCTTTTGGCAGAACCCTCACCATGCATACTTTGTTAGCAGGTGGATCCCACTGAGAGAGAAAGGAGACTATATATCCCCAAGAAATGTCAAACAAATACAGTTGGCCATCCGATAATTTAATTCCTGCATTTAATCAGCAACGGATTTGAATACAAATATGAAAAAAAATTTTATAAACAAATATTCAGCCAATGGCTTTAAAATAAACTTGCCTTTTTAGTTATGACATACAAAGATAGTGCTCTGACAGAGGTAGAACTGAAGAGCTATAAACAGTCTTCAAATTGTGATCGTCCACTGATGTTTTGACAATAAGCTTGACCTTTGGTTAGTTTAAATAAGAAATAATGAAAGTTTTTATTCACTTAAAGAAAATAAATCTTATTTAAGCTTTTTTTTAATGTAAAAACTAACGTCAAGGTAAGAACAAAGGTAAGACAGAATGTTGAATGAATATTGAAAGGGATAAAAAGTTGTCAGTCTTTCAAGAGAAAGAAAAGAAACATTGATAATCATGAGCCTTGAATTTATAGTAGTTTGCTTTATTTTTCAATCTCATCCTCTAAGTCCATCCTCCACTTCATCTCGTTTCCCTCCTTACTTTCCTTTCCTGTCAGTGTAAGGCTCCCTCATGGAAGAGCAAATATTGTAAAAAAAGAGTAAAATATTTTAAGCTTCTCTCTTTGAAGTGTCCAGTAACATATTACACAGAAGTTGTAACTAATTATTAAAGAAGCTCTACTGACTCAGGGTATTTAAAGTTTTGATTAACTGGGAAATAACCAACCAAAGAAAAAACCTTTAGACAGAGAACCAAATGCCACTGGCAGCTGAAGTATGGAGGTGAGCAGTTGGAGTAATGAACCTTCAGAAGAGAAAATCATACACTTCAAGGGCACAGTGTCATGGAAAACAAAGTAACATTTGAAGCTCTGATTAAGCAAAATGATCCATCTCCCTCCTCTGTTTTTTAGAGAGAACCTGAAGGATTGATTTCTCTGGGGCAGGAATCTTCTGAGAAAAAAAGGCAGAGGACAATAATGAGTTCTTAGAGGATGAGGGTCTGGATTACTACAGAAAGATCATAAGATTATAAAAACTGGAGAACAAAACTGCATAGTTCATTTTTCCTTTTTTAAAAAAAAAACACTAAAGATAACTGTTGAGGGCATCATTCACCACAAAAGGCTCAGCTTGAATATAAGGAAAGAATTCTTCACTGAAAGAGGGGTTAAACACTGGAACAGGCTCCCCAGGGAAGTGGTAGACTCACCGTCCCTGGAAGGGTTCTAAAAACAAGTAGACACAGCACTTCACAATATGGTTTAGTGGGAAAGGTGATATTCCATTCCAGGTTGAACTCGATGAGGTCTTTTCCAACCTTAATGATTCTATAATTCTCAAAGATTTGCTGACAGTGAGTGATACTCCCTCACTCAGGCATTCCTGGGTGGTCAACACTAAGAATCAGTGAAACTACCTCATCTCTGTAAGGTGAATGAAAGACCCTCTGAATCCCCAAACAGGATTTTGAGGGGTGACATTCCTGTATTAAAGATAAGATTTTTAAAGGCTGTCCACATATGGAATATTTTTCAAGTACTTCAATACTTTGCAAATTATGCAAAACCACTTCTAAAATCTTTACCTGTGCAATATTTACATTGTTAAATACTTTCTCCATGTTTACAAAAATGACTGTGTGAAAGTTTTGAAAGGATAAAGGGTATTTTATAGCCAACAAGGTAGAACAGAGTCAGTTGCTGCACATCTGCAAAAGAGCATCTCTGAACTGAAGTGTGTTACAGCAAATGTGTTTTCATCATGGGGAAAAAAGTGGCATATACAGCAGTACATAGCTGATATAACATCAGACAGCCCTGACTAGTATCTTTCTAAAGTTTTTCAAGGAAAACCACATCAGCAGAACTGAAAATATATGTGCCTATTTTATATGAGAGGAGATTTTCTCTTAACTCTGATGAGTCAGACTTGAAATAAGATGCTAATATAAACAAAGTCTTTAAAGTTCACCCACTTTAACTTGTTCTTCTGGGACATCAGTGGTAGCTTTCCATGTCCAAATAATGCACTGAAGTGTTCCTTCGGTTAGATTTCCCATCCATTGCTTCTCCATGGATTACTCCGTGCACGTGGGCACAGATGTGTGGTGTGAGTCTGCTCCCAGCTACTCTCATCTTGTAGAGTTCCTTCAGCTGCTTCAATTTTTCTCTCTCTTAATTGAGCAGCCACTGTCATCACTTCTCAGGTGGAGTTAATTTACATTAATTTAGCTTCAGTTTTCTTCTTTTTGCTTTCTCTTGTTTTGGGGGACAGTGACTTCAAAGTCAGTGACTCACCACATGGAAGTTCTCTGCTGAGTCTTCTGTAGGCTGGACGTGGTTTCTTTCCAAACAGTTCCTAACAACTCATGCTCTTTTGGAGCTAGCATTAGTTCAGTTCATATTTATTAAATTACCAGTGCTACAATTCACTTATTACTGCTGAACGTAATAAGACATATTATGCAACTACCTGGTTTTCATAGCTCCTACTCAACTCCCTTATTGTGTCCCTCCCTGAGACAGTCTAAATAAATCTGTGACTGTAATTAAATTTTTCACAATTTCACTTTCTTCTCCCTTTCAATAAACAAATTAACAATGAATCTTGATACTGATATTGCCACTTAGAATAGCTCATCCTTCGCTGTATTGTGCTTTGCCATGAGAATGACTTCAACATTTTTTTTCCTGTCATAATCAACTTTCAAAATACAACCCAATCTCCCCTCCTAATCCAAAAAAAAACCCCAAAAAACCACATTTTCTTGAAAAGGTTATATGGAATGCTCTGCTGAAAAGCTTGTTAGAATCTGAACAAAAATTATCAGTTAATTTCTTCTTGATTACCTCTATGCAGCTGTAGATGTAGTGTGATTGTAACTCAGAAACCTTGCAGTTAAATATATTATCCTGGAGTAATCTTGAAACCCAAAATTTGTTACAATAGCTGTATTGACTAAGTGGCAACTAAAGATAAAATATAGGTAATTTTTATGATGAACAAATATATTAGAAAAACCTAATTAATTCACCTGGGCTTGGTAATGACTATGTACTCTAAAATCAAGCTTATTTTATATTACAAAAATATAACTATCTACAGCTACTTCTTAAAACCCTCTGGTGGGGAAATACTTAGATGATGTTTCTTAGCATTAGAAATGGAAAAGAGTTTCATTAACACAAATATTACAGACTAATTATTTTTCTACATTGCAGCTTCAAATCTGCTGTTCTCATCATGGTTGCTGGAGTGAATTTCATGTCCTTTCTCCTCTTCTGGAACCTGCCATGAAAAACAGAAGAGTTCAGTTAATGAGACATACACTTACTTTTGCCATGAAAGAAGACTAAAATGTGCTAAGAATGTAATTCTATTTGTCTGTGTTATGTGTCTGCTTATCAACATTGGCACAGCCTGACATGAACCACCAGTTCTGGATTCTGACGGGTAAATTTAGGGTTTTCTTCATAGGAGAATTTCCTAACACTGTTTTGGTTGGTTGTGGGTTTTTTTTGTTGTTTGTTTGGTTGGTTGGTTTTTTTGTTTGTTTGTTTGTTTTGTTTTTCTGATTGTCATTGCTGCAGCTGATCTTTTGGCTCAAAATTTTCCCTTAGATTGCAAACCTCTCACCAAAAGCCAAATTGTGTGGTTGGTCCATATTGGAATTTAATTCATTAAATAAAACTAACAAGGACTCCTGTTTGCTTCACAACGTTTTATTGACAATGAATCCATGTCATGTATTAATTCTTGCCCTGCCTTTTTGGGTTTGTCCTGGCATAAAGGATAAAATTCAGGTTGTATAAATTAGGAGTGAGAGGATAGAGGATTCAGTGAGCTTTTAAAGGAGAAATAAAGAGCTCCACTGAGATATCAATCTGTTGGTTGTATTTCTACTTTTTGTTCAAAAGGCCACGACTAGCTAAGAAGTCCAGAAAATGTCCTGAAGTTGGCCTTGATAAGTCCACAGTCTGAGGCAGAGCAACATTTTTGAAAGATGACTCAAGTGTGCAAACCACCAACCCCAGGAGAGCAGGGCTGCAGTGTGCTGTACATTTTCCAGCATCATGAAAACAAAGGAGGCTGTATCTTACCTCCCAAAAAACAGAGTCATCAAAGCAGTTCTGGTCAGAGACTTGTCCCAAGAAGGGCAGCTTGAGAATACCACCTGCAGGAAAAACAGCATCAGAGGTTCAATAAATTGAGAAAATGACCAAATAAACATCCCTCAGATGTGCCCTGGGAAGTCAGCTAAAATTTCTGACTCATTTCCTTATCTACAGAAATATTCAACCATCCTGGAACATCAGGTCATTTATTCTGAGGGATGACGCAGATTTCTTCAAACTGAAATTTTCTGGTTTTGTTTTGGTTTGGTTTTGGTTTGGTTTTTTGCTTTTGTTTGTTTGTTTGGTTAGTTTGGTTTGGTATTTTTTTGTTTGGAAGTATTCAATAACACATGGAAACATGTGACGCCTCATTGAGAATGTATTAATCTCAAACTAGTTTCTGTTCAGAATTTTAAATCTGGAGAAGAATTCCATCCAGAACAACATCTTACTATTCCTTTATATATATAACCCAGTATCTTTGAAGCATGTATTCAGTAGGATATCTAGATTCATGGAATCATAGAGATATGGAGGTTGGAAAAGATCTCCGAGATCATCAAGCCCGACCCCTGACCAAACACCACCTTGTCAATGAGACCAGAGCACTGAGTGCCACGTCCAGTCATTTCTTGAACACCTCCAGGGATGGGGAGTCCACCACCTGGGCAGCCCCTTCCAATGCCTGACAACCCTTTTGGTGGAGAAATTCTTCTTATGTCCAACCTGGACTTCATTTCAAGATAAAAATATTGGAAAAACTGCTTTTCCCTGTTTGAGCTTCTGCCAGTGTGCCATCGTGAGTTACTTCTATTTTGTATTATTCACATGAAATTATTGATACATTGACGTTCTCCATGGAAAAGTCTCTAAGTTCACACATATTTCAGTTGCTCCATGCATCATACTGACCTGTCAATGCTCCTCCCACCAGTGCAATTCCAAGTGTACTTCCCAGGGCAGCGGCCTGCTTGCCAGGAGTTAGCTGGACACCGTGCCTGAAAGGGGTAGAAAACAAACCACCGGCTGTTAAAAAGCTGGTACGCTTTGAGACTGATAGCTGGTCTTAAAACACTGTACTTGCTGCCTGCTGGACTAAGTGGCTCATAGGAAAATATCCCAGAACCGTCAAGGTTGGAAAAGATCTCCAAGAACATTAGATCCAAGAAATCCTGCCACTGTTGTGTACAAGACAGAAATCGTGACTTTAACTTGGCTTGGTTTAGACTTCAGATGAAAACAAGGTCTTTGAAAAGGTTACTAGTATCCTGTAAGCCTTTAGGGAATGCTGCCTGTTGTCAAAAAGACCAGCATTTCATCTTCTTGTTGTCTTATAAGATGGTGGAAAAGGCCCATTTTGCCAATTTGTTTTGAAATATTACAGTTACCAGCAGTACAATTGTAGAATCATAATAAATATTTGTCTGTATTTGAATGGTTCTGTGCACTGGGCTTTTTTATGACGATTTTAATTTCTTTATTTTTATTTGCACTTTTAATCTGGAACAAACCTGGTATTTAAACAGTGTGTTAAAGGCAGGAGATTAAGAAGAATCCCATTTAAACCAGAATATGATGCATGTCATTAAATCAAAGGTGTATTTCTAAAACCAAAAAATAATCACAATTAGATCCAAAGAAGGTAGAAAATTAAGATAGATGTTCAAAATTTAAAAAAAAAAAACCAAACTTACTCTCATCTCTCTCTAACTCACCCTGTATCCCCTCCTGTTATTGCAGTTACTATGATGCCAGCGATACCTCCCAGAATTCCAGGCAAACCATGCAAATTATGGACTCCACAGGTGTCTTGAATGTTCAGCTTGGATTCCAACAGAGGCTGAAATGAGGGGAAATCGGCAGTTTATAGTGAGTTTATAGAATTCCATGATCTCTAGAATGAGGTGCAAAAGGAAGTAGTGCAGAATGACAAGAATCCAATATTATTAAAAGTCATTGTTGTTTAGAGTTTGCTGCGTCAGCCAGTTTCTATCTTCCCTTTCTAGCAAGTTCACAGAGCTCCAGGAAATCCAAAGGGCAATAAGGAAGTGAGAGCAGAGGTGGGTCCCCGGTACTTACAGACAAGAAGTGGAACCCAAGGACAGAGACAACTCCAGCAAGGACCCCAATGCACATGGCACCAAAAGGGTGAATGTTCAGGTCAGCACAGGTACCCACTGCTACTCCTCCTGCCAGGGTGGCATTTTGAATGAGAACCTGCAAAGAGGACACAGAAGGGGAGGTGATAAATGAGGAACGGAGGCTCCTCTTAGGGCTGAGTGCCTCTGAAGGCTCTCTTGCACACAGAAGCTTTCCTTTTCTTCAGGTGAGATTTTTCCAATGAACAAGGAACGGGAATTTAAAGCAGGGTTCCGTGTAACGTATTCTTGTGATCGGTTCAAAAGTTGCTCTAAGCTGCTTTAATGAAGTCCAGCTTTTGCAAAGTCACCAAAACTCATCTGATCTCTTGAGAATCCAGGCTGGATGAGTGAGAGCTGCTTCCTACAACAGCGGCAAATCCTGATCCTGATCATGCTGAGCTCAGACAAAACTGCAGCTGGTGGAAAGAAGTGAGTGAAAATACATGGCTGGATTTTAAGGCAAGAAGATGAAAGGTTTTCAGCCTGGCAGCACCAAGTTAGTTTGGTTTTGCCTGTTGTGCTGTTGCACTGTGAGATTGTCAGGGAACAGGTCCTTGCCTTGGGAGACCCATTTTGGCTCTTGTAATAAGGTAACTCAAATAGGACTGTCTTTGGAATAAGACCCAGAAGTGCACCTGAACACTGGACTAATATCACTGTAGTCCAGCAGGTCCTGTGGACAAGAGAGAATCATCATGTGTTCATAGAATCATTAAGATTGGAAAAGACATTTAAGATTATCAAGCCCAACCATCAACCCAGTACCACCACCATGTTCCCTGGACAGTCTGTTCCAGTGTTTTCCAACCCTTTCTGTGAAGAAATTGTTCCTAATGTCAAATCTAAACCTCCTCTGGTACAATTTAAGGCCTTTTTCTCTCATCCTGTTGCGTTTTACTTGGGAGAAGAGGCCGACCCCTACCTGGCTACAACCTCCTGTCAGGTACTTGTAGAGAGTGACAAGGTCCCCCTCTGAGCCTCCTTTTCTCCAGGCTGAGCCCCCTCAGCTGCTCCTCATCAGATTTGTGCTCCAGACTCCCACCCCCTGCTCTGTTGTCCTTCTCTGGACTCGCTCCAGATCTTGAATCCTTCCTCGTAATGACAGACCCAAAACTGAACCTAGGATTTGAGGTGAGGCCTCACCAGTGCCCAGCACAGGGGGATGGTCACTGCCCTGGTCCTGCTGCCCCTCTATTGCTGACACAGGCCAGGTACCAGTGGCTTCCTTGGCTACCTGGGCACACGTTAGCTTGTGTTCATCAGTTGACAAGCACCCCCAAGTTCTTTTCCACTAGGAAGCTTTCCAGCCACTCTGCCCCCAGACTGTAGCTCTGCAGGGGGTTGTTGTGACCCAAGTACAGGACCTGGCACTTGGCCTTGTTGAACGTTATACAGTGGCTCTCCAGCCTGTCCAGATGCCTCTGCAGAGCCTTCCTACCCTCCAGGAGATCAACACTCCCACCCAACTTGGTGTCATCTGCAAACTTGCTGAAAGTGAACTCAATCCCCTTGGTCAGGTCATCACAGAATCAGAGAACATGCTCAGTTGGAAGGGACCCACAAGGATCATGGAGTCCAACTCAATCCTGCACAGGACCATCCCCAAGAGTCACACCATATGCCTGAGAATATCATCATAACACTCCTTGAGCTCTGTCAACCTTGGTGCTGTGACCACTGCCCTGGGGAGGTTGTTCCTGTGCCCAACCACCCTAAGGGTGAAGAACCTTTTTCTAATATTTAACCTAAACCTCCCCTGACACAACTTCAGGCCATTCCCTTGGGTTCTGTCACTGGTCACCATAGAGAAGAAATCGGTACCTGCCCCTCCTCTTCCCCTCATGAGGAAGTTGTAACTGCAGTGAGGTCTCCCCTCAGTCTCCTCCACCTGAACAGACCAAGTTCCCTCAGCTGCTCCTCACATGACTTCCCCTCAAGGCCCTTCACTATCATTGTGTCCCTCCTTTGGATGCTCTCTAATAGCTGACCCTGGGAGGAAGACCATTACCATAATGTCTGAGAGCTTTCCACTTCCCAGACACAGTGACCACACTGAGGAATCACCACATACCTAAAGCAGGGTGGGTTGCCTCAGGGCCCAAGCTTACTCTATAGCTTTTACAAGTATAAAAGCTCTAATTCTGGCCACAGTTTGAGCAAAGGCTCCAGACAGCCTGGGCTGATAGATGTACATTTTAAATCTGCCTAATTACCCTTATGTAGAATGATAGAGTTAACCTAGAGGGGATTCAGAATTTTAAGGTAAAAAGCAGCTGTAATTCCCTGGGTGGACATGCTCCCCAGTACAACAATAAACATCTTCTCAGAGGAACAGAATGGAGTGTGGAATGAAGTGGAGACTGTGTGGCCCCTTCCATTGCAATCCCAGCAGAATGGGAAAACACTGTGGTACTAAAACCATACAGTATCTGTCTGATAATGGACAATCAAATTGTTCTGCTGCTGAAGCCAAGAGCCATGTCAAACCCCCTCCTCAGGTGCCAAACCATACCCCCCCCCCCCCCCCATTAAATACACCAATCATAAATAAAAGGTGTGTATGACTAGAGTCACTCAAACTCCACCCAAACATAAAGAAAATAGTATAAAAGTAAATTGAGGATAAGAGGAAAGTGGAAGAAGACCTCCACCAAAACTGCTGGGATCAGTCCACGGGCTGAGTCCATCTTCTCCCCTTGCAGAGGGATGCCTTGGGTGAGAAATATGGTCTGTATACATTAAATGCTGCTTTTAGGACTAGAGCTTTTGCTTGTGCTTGCCCCATAGCATATTAATTAGATTGTTTCATATCAGAGCTTGTCCTTGCTTCATGTATGTATTTTGTAAATTGCTTTAAAACATTTTTGCAGTAGACACAACCACCGACAACTCTTGAAACTTATTAATCTGTCAGAATTTGTATCAATAAAAAACATTATTCCACAAACTGCTAAAGTGAGTCCTTACAGTTGCTGATGGTGGATAACACCTTGGCAGGACCCTCTGAGGGGTCCTGACTCTGTTGAATTCCTCCTAACAAGGGAGGTTGAGGTACCCTCTGATCTTGTAGATCTGTTGGTGAAGGGCCTCCTTACGAGATGCTGACAGACTGTTGGACACCAGGGTCTCAACTTTCCTGGGGAACCAATGAGCAAATATCTGAACTCTCACCTTTCACGTGACACCCTTTTTATAGAGGGTTGACTCGATTTAACAGAGGTTATGATGCAATTCTTACCATGCTGAATTTGCCTCTTTTGTCCACCAAGCTGGAGAGGGCAAATGTTATGATGGTACATGCAGCCAAGGAATAGTAAGTGTTGATGATTGCTTTTGCTATGTCTCCCTCATTTGCAATGGCAGAGTTAAAACTGGGCCAAAACAGCCAAAGGAACAGGGTACCTGGATGAAAAACAAGTCAAAACAAAGCAAAGGCTATTCAGTCACTCGGGGCATTCTAATGGGAAAGACCCAACACAACACAGGTAGCTACATGAAATACGGGAGATGATTGAGAAACATGGACTAGCCAAAATGCTGGAAGAAGTAATAGAATACACAGAAGCTTTTGACACTGGCAGCTGGGATTTTGACACATGATCTCTGTCAAATCTTGGTAACATGTTGTGACCTCTTGTCACGGGCCACTTCCCGCCAGAGCTGACCACCACTGTGAAACCCCAGCCAGAATAAGAGGCATTAGCAAGACAGTTCACATGCAAATCCTTTATCTTCTGTAGGTATAACTGATAGTTTTAGCTGGTTGATCAATCTATGAATAGATCTTGTGGACACACAGGTTTCTAACAGTCATTACTATGACAGGCATAACTCAATCCTTTTAATTATGATGAATTTCTATGGAAATCCTGCTTAAAAGCAGAAGATTGAACAAGAAGGAAGTTACCATGAATGCACAGTGAAAACACATCTTTACTTTGATCTTTCCTTTCTTTTAACCAAGGAAAAGCTGTATAAATATATGTGTATCACTGAAAACATGGTGCATGCATCGGACTATGAAGAATTTGCCTCTAGGAGTATACTTCAGAAAATGAATGTAGGGCAATAATAGGTAATCAGTTAAAAATAGAGGGGGAAGAGGGATGAACAACTAACTGATCAGCACTCACTCTTGCTTCACTTACCAATCATGGCAAACATGTCAGAGTGATAGGTGGATTCATCATTTTCATGTTTGTTTTTCAGACCAGGACGATACAGCACTAAGGCTACAGCCAAACCAAAATAAGCTCCAAAAGCATGGATAGTCATTGAAGCTCCAACATCTGTGGCCTGTAATAGGGACCCAAAATAAGACCTCAGAGTTTATACGGCATAAAGATGAAGATGTGATGAAGGAGAAGTCTGGATGACTTTACTGGTTTAATTTCTATGGTAGAAATAAGAACTGGAAGTATTGCAAAGTGAAAGCATTTATTATAAAGGGAAAACAATTGTTGCTAAATAGTTGTACCTGAAGTACTTCGGTAACTAGATGTTCATTGCATGCAAAGATGGTGATCTCCAGAATTGTCAGGATCAGCATCTGAATGGGAGATGTTTTCCCCAGGACTGCTCCAAATGAAATCAAAGCAGTTGCTGTACTGAAGTCTGCATTTATCATGCTGAAGGTAAGAATAAAGCAAAAAAACATGTAAAAGAGAAAAGCAGTTTACAGGCTGTAATATCCAACAAGACATATCATTAATAAGAGCTTTAACTCTTCAGGTATAAAATTATCAAGATCATCTTTGGGGATAAAAATCAAACTAAACCTTTCCAGATGGATTTTGTAGGGATCTTACCAGCTGCTGAGGAATAAGTGTGGGAAGGTTTCCTCCTGCTAATGCCATAAATGTGCTCAACTGGTTGAAATTATAGTGAAAAAGCAGATGAGATGTGTATTGGAGATGTGCAGGGATATCACAGAATCATTTAGGTTGGAAAAGAACCCCTAAGACCACTGAGTTCAACTGTTAACACAGCACTGCCAAGTCCACCACTAAACCATGTCCCTAAGCACCACATCTGCATGGTTTTTTAAACACTTCCAGGGGTGTGACTCAAACACTTTCCTGCACAGCTGCTTTCATTGCTTGACAACCCTTTCTCTGAAGAGATTATTCATAATATCCAATCTAAACCTCCCCTGGCACAATTTGAGGCCATTCCCCTCTCACCCTGTCATTTGTTACCTGGGAGAAGAGACTGCCCCCCACCTGGCTACATCCTCCTTTCAGGGAGTTGTAGAGAGGTGAGAAGGTCCTCCTTGAGCCTCCTTTTCTCCAGGCTGAGCTGTCCCAGCTCCCTCAGCTGCTCCTCATCAGATTTGTGCTCCACACCCTTCCCCAGCTCTGTTGCACTTCTCTGGACATGTTCTAGCACCTCAGTTTTCAGCCCTGACTGCCATTTGGATTTCAAAGATGACAGGGAGGTCTCAGCTTCAAGACTGATGGTTTATATCATTCTGAAAGTCTTGCATGACTTTCTGTCACTGTGTGTCGTGTTCGCATGAGCTGTCAGGCAGATTCAGCACTAACGTGTTTTGGGGAATGGCAAAGGTAAATAAAACCCTAAATTTGTCAAGAACTTGGAGCACAGAGAGGTAATAAATTATGGGTCCCTCTACAAATGCCTGCCTGTGAGCATTAGGGAGCTACTTGTAGTATTCCTACTTGTCCCACAGTAATGTTTGGATGGTGTTGCTTTCAAAATTGTCTACAAGTTGCCTCAGAAAATAGAACTTCAGACGTGAAAAACACTCTAAGACCTCGGTAGAAGCAGAATAGATGAATGGGAGGGGGATTAAAAGTTACTGGAGACATTGCTCACGAGGGCTCTTATTCTATGATCGGTGTTCAGACCCTGCTGCAGTGTGATGCTCAGGAAAATCACTCCTTAGGAAGTAGAAGAAAACCTTGTGAGTGGATAGAGATGCTGTTCCAGACTTTCTTCTGTGACCCTGTGTGTCATGGAAAGACAGCTCCTTCCATGCCTGCTGGATGCAGGATGTGCTGTGCTACTGCTGAAAGCTTCCAGCTTCTACAACTTCAGAGACTCAAAGCAATCTCTCTGCAGAACCCACGGCCCACACATGACGAGGCATCTCGAATTTCATTTCACCCCTTGGCTCCTTTGGCCCAGGTTGGCCCCCTTAGAGGTGAAGAGAGATGGATTTTGAGAGGTGGACAGTAAGGCTTAATGAAATGTAGGTGAAACTAAGGTCTGATACCATAGATAGTGCAGTTCATGGCTTCTCCTGATATCTTAAGGGATAGAAATATCAATTTTTGTAAATACACTTATACCTTTTGAAATCAACTTGGATTTTCCCTCCATGCATGTGCCAAAATCCTTGCATCAGGGTTCCCCACTGGAGACCGAAGGCAGCAATGAGCATGTTGATGCCAACACTGCTGAATCCATATTTCTTCAGGAAGGTCATCAGGAAACCAAATCCAACAAATATCATCACGTGGACATCCTGAAAATCTGAAGGGAAAACATGTCTTTGCAATGATGATGAAAAGTGACTGGGAATGGTAGAAAGTTAGGGATAAAAGAGGATTTAATAGAAAAGAATTTCGAAGTCCTGTCATGGATGTGATCCATTCTCCTCCACTTCATGACCAGTCTACTAGTTGAAGACTGAGTTTCTGGGAGATGCAATGCCTAATTATTGATAATATCATTACAGAAATCATTCTAATATCATTACAGAAAGAACATTATGCTTGGGATCCCTAAAAGCTGCTGTACCAGACATTGATTTATTTACATGGATAAAAGAAAAAGTCTTTTTAAGGTAAAGTTTAAATTAAAAAATTAATAACATTAGTCAGCACACATTTAGTCTTTCTTCAAATGTTTGAGGTTTTTTTTCCAAATACGAATTTTGTTAAAATTTAGCTAGTTCTTTTTCCACTTTTTAAAGTTATTATGTTTAATTTTTTTTTTTTTAGGCTTTTAATAACAGTGGAATTCATGATCACAACATGGATATTTTATATGTTAAAATATTTTCTTACTCTTAAGTTTTATGTGATTTCACTAACTCTAAACCAAACAGGTCTGAGCGCTGTAATAACAGCTTTTTCTCTGCTTTTAAATACGAACCTCTAGTATAGAGAAACCATTTCTTTTAATTTCTATTACATTGGTCTTAGATGCCAATACATACAAAAAACTTGAGACATTGAGCTGGTGAGTATAATATTTGGCACAAAGTTACAATTCCAATTACTTTAAGCATTCCTTAGTTTTGCTGTATGTGTTACCAGGTTCAGCCAAAAGAGGGCCCAGAAGTATAAGTTACTGGACATTCCTGATAAACTCTTCTATACTTTCAGTGTCATATTCCAGCCCTGATCTAGCACTGAAATACTTAAAGGTGTGTAGGAAGAGCCTTTATGTTGCATCTAAGCAATGGCATTGTTAGTTGGTTTGGAATTGGGTGATCTTCACGGTCCTTTCCAAGCCAGACCATTCTATGATTCTATAGGAATGCAGGAGGTTCACAAACATCCCCAATACTATTGCCTCCTCCTCAGGCTGGACATTTTAAAGCTGCCCGAGCTTATTTACACAAATAAGTGTAAATTAGAAGTCCTGATTAAAACTAGTTTAATTCATGGGTGTCGAGGACAAATTCCGTCTAGTCTAGCCTATACCTTGAGCTTTAAGTGCCTTAATGCTTTGTTATAGAGAAGAGTGGGTCTGGAATGATTTTAAGCGATGAAGAAAACAGCCTGATTTGAGCTGAAATGTTTCAGTAACTAGCTGTGTTTAGTAAAGCACAGTACTTCTATTTTGTGAGGCAGGAAAATAAAGATTGGGAAAAATGCTCCAGCAGATCCTGAGCAAAACCACTGCACAGGATTCTGCAAGGCTACCCAGGACCAACATAATAATTCCGCTGCAAGGTGGTTAGTCTTAACACAAAGATGCTTGTGGTATCTTATACTAAAACTGATTGCTTTGCTTAAAGTAGTAAACCACAGAACCTTGAAGAGTGTGCACTTTGTAGACAGCTAAATTTCAGAGGAAGGGGTCTTAAAAGTGAAAATAGAGGTATTATGAAGTCCTGCTTTTTATTCTCATTCATTATGGGGAATGAGCTCTGTCAGGTCAACATCACCCAGCCCAGCATGACAACCCTGGTGTTTGCTTAGTTTTATGTCTCTACCTGTAAACTGAGCAGCATGGCCAAAAGGCACATGGCACAGGTTGATTCACACCTGTGCAGCTACATGTTCTTCTCTCCCAAAACACTTTGCCCACCTGTACTACTGATTAAAAGCAGTCCCTTATTCATGCTATGCTTAAAACCATACCTAGGAGGAGGTAAAGGGGATGGTTTGTATGAGCCAAACCTGATCCAGAAGGTTGCTCACAGGTCAGCTGTGTGGGCAGATGAGGGACAGCATGCAGGAATAGCACAGTCTTACACTGCCTGTCCAGGGAGGAATGGGAGACAGCAGGAAATTCCTCCCACAACTTTTAGACACAAGTATTAGGGAAGAAAGAACTATAGGTGGTCCCTAACTGGATAGGTTACATTTAAAGAGCCATACTGTAGTGTTGGCATCCAGCATGAAGTATCCTCTTCTTTGTGATGTTGATGAGGCTTCTGCCCTCTCTCTGATGCCTTTTTAAAATGGAGATATTAAATTAAAGCAGCCTATCCCAGGAGCTGCTCAGGGAACACTGTGCCCATGGTGATGTGTGGGGCACAGGCAACTTCCACCCAGAAGAGTTTTACTCAGAAATGCGCCACAGTCCTGGGAGACTATTAAATTACTGGCACTAAGCAGAAGAATCCAATGCACCTTCCTTCATTTTCCTTTGTAAAGGGGACTCTAAGAAAATGCAGTCAGTTTAGTACCAGAGCCAGAGGTATGATACTGAGAATGGAGAAGGCATTTTCTCTGTTCTTGAGAGGTGAAAAACCAGTAAACTGAATATAAACGTCCTGTGTCCTAAACATCATCCTTCTGGCTTACCAAATTATACAAAGATACCCCAAACAGTTTTGTTCTGTGGTTGTATCTGTTGTTGTCATGTTCTTCTGGGATAGAGTCAGAGAAGAGGTAGGTGGAACGGTGTTTTAGGTAATAGTTATTAAAAAATAACAGTAAACAGTACAATTATCTGTGCTGTCAAACTATTACTGTGCTTTCTGGCATAGCTTTTGCCTAGGTGTCACCTTCTAGGTGACAGTGGACCAAGAGTCATTCCCAATATACTGTCTAGCTAAGGCCACCTAATTTAGGAGCTTGGATAGTTCAATACAACTGGAATAGTTCAATATGGTCTCAGCTAAGAGAGCTGGGGTAGTTCAGCCTGGAGTATAGAAGGCTCTGGGGAGAACTTAGAGCACTTTCCAGTACTTAAAGGGGCTATAAAAAAGAGGGAGAATAACTTTCAAACAGGCAGATAATGAAGGAAGAAATTCTTCATTGTGAGAGTGGTGAGACCCTGGCACAGGTTGCCCAGAGAAGCTGTGGCTGTCCCATCCCTGGAAGTGTTCAAGGCCAGGTTGGCCAGGGCTTGGAGCAACCTGGTCTAGTAGAAGGTGCCCTGCCCATAGAAGGGGGTTGGAATGAGATGATCTTTAAAGTCCCTTCCAACTCAAACCATTCTCTGACTCTTGATTATCATCGATGTGGCTGAGCTGTGTCACAGAAATGGAAGGGGCTCTGGCATAGCCTAAGTCCCTGTGTCTCAGGGATACTGCTGCATTTCAGTGGAGTTAACCCAAATGTGGGTGATAAGCCCCTGATGTTCATCAGATGACTTGCATCTGGAGCTGAACAATGCTGTGCATTCACTGTTCTGTCAGCCAGACAAGGCTCTCTGTGAGAATACCTGACACAAGACTAGACCCTGAGATCACATTCCCCTGTAACAGTCACTGAAAGGACAGTTAGAATGAGACAAAGCGAGGGATACATTCAAAATTACACGGGTACTACATATAGGCAAGGAGTTCTGTACTTCTGTGACCCTCATTAACAGGACTGCAATCAGGGCTACAAGTCATTGAGACATCAGAGCCAAGAAAAAGAATAAGAAACCTTCAATACTGCCAGGAGAACACAGTCTGCAGCTCTGCAAATTTTGTTTTCTATTTATTCACAACAGTCTTATCTTTGCATGAGGAGGAGGAGGGTGAGAGAAGTCAACAGCTATTTCTCAGGCCGAAAGCTTTTTCCTTGATCTTCCTCAAGCATTTGCAGAGCAACAGATCAATAGAAACATTTGAAGGCTAAGCCATCAGTGCCTAAAGGAGCCACTGCTTTGGAAGAGAGCAAGGGGTTATCCACCTTGTCACGAAAACTATGGCCCTTCATGGAGTCTGTATTCTGCAAAGATTTTGTAATGATGATGCACATGCTGCCCAATTTCCATGTTCTCATAAGACAACCTTTCAAAACCTGGATGATTAATGTTCTAATAATTTTAATTATTTAATACAGTTATCAGGATAGAAGTTCTGGCAAGAAACACTCCCATCTATCTCTGGAAAATGCTGGGACTTTTCAAAGCAATACGTAGTTCTCCAAGTTTTAACCTGCTGTGCAAATGCTAGAACTATTTTCAGGACTCTTCTCTCCCAGAACAGTGAAATTCTCAGCAGTTAGGTACTTACAGAATTTTACATGTGCTCAGCTTGAATTTGTCTTTGAAGCCTGCTGCTTTCTCACCTCAGAAAAATTTGTTTGCCCCAGAGAACGACATTGTTTTCTATCTGTATCAGCAGGTCTCATAAGCTATTCAGAAATCTTGCCTAGGATTAGCTTAAAGAAATTCTAACTTTGATAACTCTTAGACAGCAACACTTACGTGGGTATAAGGAGTCAGACTCTCTCGTGCTTTTATATTCCACAAATATCCCAAACAAAACAATGATGATGACTTCCAGAAGGAGTGCCAGGATGGAGAACTTGAACCTCATGTTGGTGTCCGAGGCTGAAGGCACTGCTGCAGAGCAGGGGGCTGGCAGAGCTTGATAATGGGCGTTTGCCTCCAGCAGAGCTGCCTAATTCAGTGGGACTGAGTGATACAGCAAAAAAAAAAAAAAAAAAAAAAAGAGATACAGAGACATGAACACACCGTCACACCCACTATGGGAGGGAAATATTATGGATCAACGTAGCGATTTCTATTTCCCAGGCTATTTCTGTGTGTGAAATCCTGCTTACATACCTTTGATTCCCCCCACTTTGTGTTCCAAACCAGCTCATTCAGCCACAGTTGTTCTTCTCACTGCCTTCCTTTAAAAAGGAAACAGCCTTCAAGAAAATCTCACAGAGCCTGGTTTGCTGCATGTAGTAAGGAACACAGCAACTCTCAGCTGTGGTCAATAATATTTTCAAGTTGTAGCCCTTCTTTGAAAAGGTAGACAATTTCTTATCTCAAATAAAACATGGAAAATCTCCTACCTCTTCACATAGGCTGTGATAAGCAAAGAGAATCTCTTTCAGCATCCTGAAGACGTACTTGGTTTTATTTCACAGTGAAGTTCTCATTCTCAGAGCACAAAGTCTCATTGTAAACTTCTACTTAAAAAGAAAATGATTGTACTTCTTTGCAAGTAAAAAGGTTATTCCTAGTTCTTAAAAAAGAAAGCTTTACATTATCAAAAAAGGAATTTGAAGAAAACAACTCATTTTTTTAATTTGAATGATTGCTCTTTTTTTCACATTTCCTTTAACTCAGATAATGAAAATAATCAACACCAAATCTTTTACATAGTTTTAAAAAGCTCGGGGTATAAGCTTTCTCAAGAAATGAAGGAGAAAATCAAATTTCACTTAGATTATTGTTGGATGATCTTTTGCTCTCAAGAGTCACATCGCTTGTCAAAATTTGTTTTGGCTCCTCAAAGTTTTGTGGATGAAAAATCATATTGACGTGAGGGCGAGTAATTTTGTCTCTGTTAATTCATTAATCAGAAGATAGGACAAAACTGTACAGTAGGAGCCTTTATTTAATAGAAAATTGTACCTTATATAGTAGACATGGGTCATGTAGCAGTAGAGCCAGGGTACAACAGTAAAACACTGTATTGGTTCTTTGGGTATAAAAATCATCTTAATATGTAGATTCTGGGAGATGATGTTCCACTGGGCTGCTGTCCTGGGGAGATGTTGTTGGAAAACTGCTCAGATGAGATTTAAAGAACTCAGTTATTTTTAAGGTAGCCCTGTGCTGGTACACAGGGGCAGTGCCATGGCGTTTTTTCTGTTCCTAAGGCCGATTCACCATTTTCTAATACAACAGTAGAATTAGGCCATAATCCAAACTAACTTTAAAACTATCTCAGCTTTTTCTCCTCACAAATGAGTCTGTGGGTTTGGAAGGGAAATCAAATTATTCAGCAAGAACACACCAGTCTATCAGAGAATCAAGCAAGTGGCAAAGCTAAAATAAGAACAGACGTGGTTTTTTTCCTTCGTAGAGGCTGTATTTCATTCAAACAGCTCAAAGAGAGGAAGCAGGGCTTTGTTAAAAGACTACTGCTCATCCTTGCTGTGCCACAGGAGAAGACAGACAGCCAGGTTTGACTGTGAGGACCTGCGAGCTCCTACATTAGCAGAGGAAGTGATTAAAAAAAGAACAAACTCATGAGCAAAGTTCATTGTTTTTTACCCACACTCTGGCCATAAATATCTTGTGTTATTCATTACATAATGTTTTCCCCTGGTGAGGATCTCACATGACATACGTGCAATCCTTATTTGAAGTCCTTTCAGGGGTAGAGAAAAGTTTCCTTGTTGAAACCTTATGGGGGAAAGTGCCTTTTAACAGTGTTTAAAATTTAAAATGGGTCGATTCCATTCAATCAGGACTTGCTCTGTAGTTGTTACTTTATATTTTAAATCTCATGCAGGTGCATAAATACACAGAGACACCACCTATACTAATAGAGTATTCATGCATGTCTTTTTTCTTTTTTCTTTTTTTTTTTTTTTTTTTTTTCCAGAAATAGTAACTAAGCTGTTTTCCTGGTGAGGTGAAATAATGTCCAACAGGCGTAGATCACTGGGTCGTAGATAGGTACAGATGATTTGCATGCAAGTAGGCACTCTGGAGAAATTATACTTCAATATTTTTATATTCTGGTATTTTTTCTTCTAAATAAATGAAAGACTTCTCTCTCACCATGAATGATGTTGAATCTGTCACTAATTAACTTCATATACTGCCAACTTTAGGCAAAAAAGGATTGGCACCATCTGCTTCTGAGGAGCAAGGAGTTGTTTTATCCAGAGGGTGGAGCTGAGCTACTTTGTTCACCGGATTTTTTGGGAAAACCCAGTTTGGCCTGACTCACTACCTCTCTTTTTGCCTGTTACAATGGGCTTTGACTTGTATCAAATTTGGGTCTGGGCACTGCTTCAGGAAATGGCAGTTCTTCTGGATATTCTCCTCAAGCCTCTCCAAGGGAAGAAGGAGACCACTCCATACCCTGAGTGGTGGCAAGGAAAACAGTCCTGGCTTTCCTCAGCTAAACCTTGGATCGTTGTTCCCTGTGACCGTGACAAGATACTGCTCTACTCCAAGCACTGAAAATGACAGTTTTAGGCTCTTTGTAGCTCCTCCCAACCTGATAAGAATTACACAGGACAGGGAAAAGGCCTGATCACAGCATGTGGACTCCCCTCTCTGCCAAGTCTGCTGAACGCTGGGAGTTATTTCTCCAAGAAAAGAGGAAAATGAAATCACGAGAAGAATTTGGCACTGACAGGAATCT
Source organism: Empidonax traillii (assembly GCF_003031625.1). Taxonomy (NCBI): domain Eukaryota; kingdom Metazoa; phylum Chordata; class Aves; order Passeriformes; family Tyrannidae; genus Empidonax; species Empidonax traillii. Next base: position 379,974 of record NW_020956049.1, read on the forward strand.
GTAACCACTGTCCCCTGTGTACACAGTTCTAAACGAAAACAGCTTCATTTCTCTGGGGGAAATTCTCTGGGGGAAATTATCCAAAGGAAAGGAGATTATTCCCCCTTTTTCGTAAGGTGTTTTGTGTATGAATGAAGTTCCCTATTAAACTGATAAACTTCTACAGATGGTTGTGGGCCCTAGATCATGCCATCTGTGGAGAATATGTCATGTTTATCCTACTAAATCACGAAAACAAGGGCTGGATCCTGCAGCCCTAGAGCACAGGGAAACCTTTGTTCACAGAAGGAAATTAGTAGGTCCTGCATTTTGGTCTGATATATTTCCCAGCTGAAGCAACTTCCATGTCGATGGCTGTTGGTCATTCCTTTTTTTTTTTTTTTTTTTCCCTGATTGCCTTGTTTCTGACACAGGTTTTTCAGGTGACGGGCAACAGCCACCTGCAACATCTCATTTCAAAGTCTTTCTGTGTCCATCCAGATGCTGCATAGGGCAATCAAAATGCACCCAGCTGGACCTGCTGGTCTTCAGGAAATTCCCTTGTGTCTCCTGATTAGCTTTATCCCAATCCTGATGGCTATAAATGCAATGGGAGAAGTGAGCCTGGTTTTTTAATGAATACTGTTGCACACCTGGATCTACTAAGTAACTTTAGGTATTTGTCTTTAAATGTCTGTTGGGGCTATTATACTATTCTTCCAAATGATGAAAAAGTAGGGTGTTGGTGACATATCACAACATTTGTGTAAATAAATGCGAACAGTTATGGCAGAGTTTCGGGCTTCCAGAAGGATAAAATCCCCTTTTGGTCATGTTTGTTGGCCGACAAAGTCTCCAGTCAAGTTCAGGATGTCTCCTAGAAGAGGCTGATGTTATTTAAGACTCTGAGCTCAGTTCATTGAAGTCTGAGATGAAGTCAGTGATGTGGATTTACAGGGCATGACCTGTGTGCACACCAATCTTCAAGCTACTTCTTGCTGTGTGCTCTTGCTGTGAACACAGCTACAGAGAGCAGGGAGGTGGGATAAGGTGCAGCCCACCCCCCAACTGGAGCAAAAATATTTCTTAGATCTCCTGGCCTTTGAGCTGAGTAAGTTTTTTTGAGAACATTGACATTTGTCCCATTTCTGTGGTGTCACGGTAGAAGTGTTTCTTCATTAAACACTAACTTTAATTCTTTCAGTCCGCAGACTCCCCCCCTCTCCTCAAGTTGTAAGCTCAGCCAAGTAAATGCAGTTTGTCCTTGCAGTCCTTAAATAGCCTTCATTTTAGAGGGAACTAATAGCAAGTGGGTTTTGCAACTCCTTGGACAGCAACAGTGAGATTGTCTTGATTGTATCCATATCACCTTCACCAGCCTCTTACCTGATTTCTTACCAATGTGGGGAAAAAAGGTCACTAAATCACCACTAAAAATCTATTACGGGGAACACTAAGATGTTCATCAGAGGAGGAAAGGGCAATGGACAAATATTAGTCACAGATTATAGGTAGATGATGGTTTAAGTTAGGTGGATATTACAGTGCCTCTTGCTGAAGTAATTATGTTTTGTTTTTCCATTTGAAAGCTCACAGACTTTGTTCTCTAAGACTTTACTTGATTACTGTACAAAACTTTTAACCTTTCCAGTGCACAAAGAACTCATAGGGGTTAACACTAGAAGGAATTCCAGAGAATTGCATCCAGTTAAGCTGTGTTTGGCTAAAGTGGGACTTAAAGAGGAGCATGGTTGGCTTAAAAACTTGACTCTTTCATGTTTGGCTTTTATTGTGTGAGCCTTGCAAAGCAGGAATAAAATGCAGAATCAGAAGCTTTTGGTTGAGGTGTAACCCAAAGTTGCAGAAAAGCTGTGTGCAAGAGATAACGGGGCTCTTCTGCCTTTCACAAGGGCCAGTGAGCTGTTTGTACTGCTCTGCTGATAAAAAGGGCCTACCTCAGCTAAGATGGATGATTTGCATACACCTAAAAGCTGTACCTATTATCCTATGAGAGCAATAAGAAAGAGTAAAATAGCAACAATTAGATGTCTATTCTTAAATCTCAGATGGCACTTATAAAAGTTGCTAATGATAAGTTATGCATGTTTATTGACTTTTCTTATGTTTCTGTGTTTTTCTTACTGCCCACCAGTTCTCTGTGCTTACTCATAACAGGGCACTTGAGGTGGCTGTTCCTGCCAGCATGAAGTCCTTTACCAAATCTTGCTATAAGGGCAAGTCGGTGTTAAGCTTCTGAAAAAGGAATTCTTTGCTATGAGGGTGTTGAGGCACTGGCAAAAGTTGTAAACTTTAAAGATCATTTCATTCCAATGCCTCTTCCATGGGCAGGGACACCTTCCACTATCCCAGATCGCTCCAAGCCCTGTCCATCCCTTCCAGGGATGGGGCAGCCACAGCTTCTCTGGGCAACCTGTGCCAGTGCCTCACCACCCTCACAGCAAAGAAATTCTACATAATATCCAATCTAAACCTGTCCTCTGTCAGTTTGAAGCCCTTACCCCGTGTCCTGTCAGTACATTCCCTCAGAAATAGTGACTCTAGAGAACTATGACATTAGTTGATGTAACTGCAATGTTAAGTGTATTCATCTCTTTGCCTTGTCTGTAACAAGCTGAATTATAATCCCTGATGTGTGGCCCAGGATCTTTTTTTCCTTCGTATCAAATTCTTACCATTTTTCTGTGTTACAGAATTTTAAGGTGCCTATTCCACTATTTGTAAATGGCAATTTTGGTGTTTTCCATTTCCGCATTTTCTAAAAACTGTATAACCCCCCTTTCAGCTTTATAAATCCTCTTTATTTATTTTGCCACAGATGATCATTCACAATTATGCTCAGGAAAAGGCCGTGTTGTTCCTGCAAAAGTCCTATGCGCTCCATTTTTTTTAAGGAAAGGCCACATCACCTGAGTGATGACTCCAGAAAAACTTTGTGTTTCAACAAGAGAGCCTGTTTCTATCTCTTCCCCTTCATTGTGCCCTCCTGCTGAGAAGATTAAATACTTCTCTCTCCTCCAAATCCTGCAGGGTGCACAAACGGTACCGAAATCTGAAGTGAGATATATGATGCTAAGTTTGCCACAATAATTGCAATTCATGCATGGAGGGGCCAAGAGGGTTCAAAGGGTCAAAATCAGGGAATATTCCTCAGTGGAAAGGTCTGTTAGCTTCAATTTCCCTAGCTAAGGTAGATCCTGGGTTCCTTTGTACAAGGACACATCCACAGCAGCCAGACTGGAGGAGATGTCTGGTAGATTGAGCCACACCACAAACTAAACTCCAGCATAAACTATGTGGTTTGTACTTGTGTTAACACTGGTCCCCAGTTCTAATCATTTTGACCTTGGCACGAGCTGCAAATGTGGGTAGAACAATTAGTACATAACAAATTCCTACAAGAAACTCCCCTATTATTTGTTTTTCCTGTGTACGACTAACATCTCCTGCAGTTGCCTGAATATTGGGACAGGAGGGACTTTGGTTGCAGCTTGAGGGCTGACCAGATGAAAGCCATGATTTGTGACCTTCATAATTAATTTGCATGGTTGTTTTTTTAGCTGACAGGAAGGGGGTACTAAATCACTGAGTAACCAGAGGTAGCCCTGTGCTATTGAACTGACAAGATGAATTTATTATTTCCTCACAATGGGCCAAGAACAAATTCAATGAACAACTGCAACCCAACTTACTATCTAAAATACAACACTCCTTCCTGGACAAGCCAACACTGGAGGTACTACTGTGAATTGGGAGCAAATAGATGGGTATAGAAAGAAAAATAATTTCAGTGGAAAAATCCAGTCTCTGAAACATTCATGCTGTGAAAAACATAAGTTTTCATGCCATAGCTCATTAGATGCCACATAGTTCTTAGATACTCCCCATTTACCTCTAAAACATGCATAGCAGCATAAAATAACTCCTACAGGGATAGGTAAAAGTCTTTTGCACTGGTTTGTTCAACAGATCTGTCCAGATCTGCAATGACTCCTAGGGTGAAGCTGCTGGAATAATCTGAGCTGCAAAGGTTAAAGCTTGGTTTGTGACTTATTATGGTCAATATTATGTCAAAATCGTCTGGATTGGTTTCGTGTTCAAATGCATCCATCCTTATGTTTACTGATTACAGAAAGGATGGTCCAAGGCCAATCCAGGAGACAGGACAAAAAACAAAACCTAGAGACAGGCACGGATGAGACAGGTTGAGCCAAAACTGGGCTCCTGGGGCTGTGGCTAGGTGGTGGGAGAACCTTCAAGGGAGTTTGGTCAGGGACATTAAAATGAGTGCCCTGAGTGCTCTCAAACCTCCTCAGTGCTCATTATTAATTACTAAGTTTGATGATTGTTGATATTTCTGGTGATTTTTGCCTGTCCAGCACGCTTTCTAAATTTTTGGATGTCTTCTATACCTTATCACAAGTTTTTTCTCCCAATCTTTACCCTCTACAGCTTGCTTTCATTTCACTTTTCCCTCTTGATCCTTTACACATTTCATTTATTTCATTTCCATTGTCTCTTCTCTCCTTTCTGATGGATAAGCTGATTTCCTCAGGAACACTGATGTGCCCCAATCTGTGAAAGAAACATGATTGCTGCTTCAAACACCTTATTTATTGTGGCTGATTTTTTTTGGCCTCTTCAATCACCCAGCATTTGTCTGTTTAGGAATATGGAATTTTTAGGTCATTGAGGACTTTTCCTGCAATTGTAGGTAGGCTAGTACATACCACCTTAGAGAAATGTTTTTCCGTCTATTTGTAAAGTTTTTAAATTTGTTAACACAGTATATACATCCTTGATTTTGTGTTAAAAATTAAGAATAAAGACCAAGATGTTGAGAAACATCTCCTGCCATAAGAAATAGTGATACCTGCATGGGAACCACTCCTAAAAAAAACCCATCAACTTCAGAATCCGTTTCAAAAAAACAGGAGACCTTTTATATGTGTTTTGATACATTGTTAGGTGAGGGTGCAAAGTCTCCTCCACTGTGTGGCCAGAGTTGTACAGTCACATTTGCACAAGAGGTGAATCCATTCTTGCTTTGAATTTACAGAAATAATGTAATTTCTGTGCCTTAGAAACAATCGTTTTTAGAAACTCTCCCCTACTCCTCAGTGTTTCAGTCCTGTGCAAAAATCACAAGGGCTACATTTCAACTCTTGATGAAATAAACAAATTTTTGTCCCCTTAGGAATCACTTGCAGGAAACTTGAGTTATCATATGTGCCTGTCAAATAATGCTATATATCACTAAATAAAGATAACATGGTTTAAAATGTAATTCCTTATTATCTTCAGTATAGGTTTCTGGAATTTGATGACATCGGAAAAAAGACAATTTTCAGAAAATAAGTGAATGGTTTTACACACCCTAAAATAAAAATTGGTGTTTTAAAGTCAATTAATGACATAAAAAAATGTTGTGCTTCATGCAAAATTTGTCAACAAAATGAACAAAACCCTTGATTTGATTTTAGTGTGGCAGCTTGGGCTTTCCTCCTTTACTTCCACCACTTTATGCAGAAGTGGGAGGTAGAGAAAGAAGCAGAGGAGTGTTAAAGATGCAAAACAGAAAGCGACAAATATCGTTTGATTTGAACTGGTCATTTCCATTACTGTGGAAAAAAAAAAACAAACAACCAAGAAAGTGATGATAACCATTTTAAAGAGTCCATTTCATTTACTCATGTGCTGAGGCTCGGGTTGCTCGTCAGCAACAGAGTGAATAGTTAATATGGGCCACTTCCTAAATGTGGTGGATAGCATTTCCATGCCAATCTGCCGCCTCAACTTTTCCTAAAAACTGCCTTTCTCCAAGAGTTCCTATTGATGCTGGTGACAGAGTATCTCTGTTAGTCCTAGGGAACAGCCCAGCTATGGCACTGCACAGACCCCAGAGCAGAGGACTGAGCCCAGTGACCAGCCCATGAACCTTCAGATGTCACCAGTGAGTCGGTGTGGGAGGGAGTGGCACTTCCTTCCTTGTATCTCCTGGTGCCCCCTGTCCCCTTGACTTGTGGTCAAACTGAGATATAATTATACTGGAGGTGTGGCTATCAAATGTGATCCTATATTTTCCAGGTCTCAGTGCTTCATAGGCTCTTCCTCAGCGTTCACTAATTAATCTTCCTTGCCCTGAATGTCTTGGATTATCTCTGCGTTGCAGTGGGTGGGTCTGAAGCTCAAGGTTAAATGTCTTGCTCTCAGCCCAGAGCAGAGATAGTAGCTGTCAAGAAACTTCTTAATGAGAAAGTTCATCTCCTGTTTTTCACAGTTTAACTGTGGCCCTTACAATTAGAGGAACGCAATTTTTGGCAGCCTGGCCTAAAAAACTGTGTGCAGCCCAGGGGTGGGGAACATCCTTGCTCTGTCCTTGCTCTGATGGACCTTTGCTGTTTGGTCTTGCTCAACCATCTTGCCAGAGTTTTGCTTTTTTGAGGAATAAATTAGGCATCCTGACAACACAAATTTCTAATGGTGTGTGAAAATTTTCAATCCTTGCTTTCCATTTAGTACGAGGTCCTGAGGAAATGGCCTCAAGTTGTGCCGGGGGAGGTTTAGGTTGAGTATTAGGAAAAATTTCTTTCATGGAAAGGGTTGTCAAACATTGGGACAAGCTGCCCAGGGAAGGGTGAAGTCACCATCCCAGCAAATGTTTAAAAGGTATGTGGATGGGGACGCTTGAGGATGTGGTTTAGTGGTGAACGTGGTGGTGCTGGGTTTAGGGCTGGACTCAATGACCTTGGAGGTCCTTTCCAACCATAATGATTCTGTAAATCCCTGCTTAACCAGTTATTGTAGGTGAGATATGTTAAGGACATGATGTTTGATGGAAGATTTGTTGTAACATACCAATAGCTGGAGAAAAACAGGGAAGATACAGGTCAATGACTCTCAGCAAGACTTTGAGATACTGGAAGTGAAAGATCTTCCATTGGACTTAGCCCAGAGGCTGATTCTCAGACAGCCAAAATAGACAATAGGACTATTGCAGTTGGTGCATTTTAAATATCAAAAAATGCTCTTTCTTCAGAAGCTGTCAGACTGTTAGGTTACTTCATAACATTTGTTCAAAACTATGTTTAAAACCCTTGTCATGTAAATTGTCTGCTGAAGAGCTCTTACACCACTCCCCACAGATAAGGCTTAGACTTGTACCGTTGTAGTTGCTCTTATCATCTCTCAGCATATGTGCTTCTTGTGGGTATATCTGGAACCAGAATAGAAATTGTAAGAAATTCCTGGTGTTATTTGCTTCATGCCTGGACTAACACCTAAAAAGCAGCACAATGCAGCACATACCAAAAGCATATGCTAGTACCATAAAGAAACAACTGTCAAGACATCAGTATGAAAAATAAATGTGCAAAAATACAGTCAAAGAATGGAGAAAAATTTCATTTGACATGCTGGATCTTAGTGAATGTCATATTGCTTTTACCTCATCTGTGTGTGATAAACCCACACTCAGCAGCACCTCAGCCTTTCTAAGTGACCCAAGCACTCCTTGGTGCCTGTGCTAAGAGAAAGGAACATCCAAGGTAGCATTTCATCTCACCTGCTATTTGTTCTATTCCACATTGGTAGGGAAGCAGAATCTTTTGAAATCCCTCACAGAAGTTTAAAAGCTGTGCCTGGATACCCTGCAGTAACCGAGCTGGGTGCCTGGAGCTCCAGGGAGGCACTTCAGGTTGAAGAAGATCCCTTCGAGTTCCTGATGCTGCCATGCTCAGACATCATACCCAGATATCCAGCACACAAAAGCTGGATCTTTGGGGAGGCAACTCTCTCAGAAACCTCTAATAATAAAATAATTCCTTGTTAAATATTCATCAGCCCAGAGAAAGAAGGAGGAAAGGGGAAATGTATGCATGGAAGGAGTCTTAACACCCATCTCTTTGGTTTTAAGCAAAAAATAAGTCTTTGAAAATAACCCAGAAAACACCTGAAAGTTTCTCAGAAATTTTGTATACTCTGTAAGAGAGTTGAAGTTTCACAGACTAGTGTTTTCTGAGGAAAACGTAGTTTTCTTAGGAAATTTCAGCACAGCTTTGGTTTGAATTACACTTTCTACAAATGACAGAATCACAGAATGGTTTGAGTTGGAAAGGACCTTAAAGATCACGTCGTTCCAACCCCCCTGCCATAGGCATGGACACCTTCCACTAGATCAGGTTGCTGCAGGTTCCATCCAACCTGGCCTTGAACACTTCCACGAATGGGGCATCCACAGCTTCTCTGGGAAAACCTGTTCCAGGCCCTCACCACCCTCAGAGTTCAGAATATTTTCCTGTTATGTAATATAACCCTGCCCTCCGTCAGTGTGAAGCCATTCCCCCTTGTCCTGTCACTCCATGCCCTTGTAAAAAGTCCCTCTCCAGATTTTTTTGGAGCCCTGCATTGTGGCAAATAGTCTTGATGGTGAAACTGAGCTTCAGGCAGGTAGAAAATCAAGCCTACCAAAATTAGTCACTGATATGCTGGAAACCTTAATATGATGCTAGCAGTTGTTTTAATATGATAGTAATCTGACCAACAGAGACAGGATGAAACAATAGAGGAGAAGAAACCACTCCCAAACTGTTTCTATATATAGTGATTATTTATTCAGCCAATATTAACTAAGAAATTCTGTGCAAGCAAGTGTTAAAATCAGACCACGATAGGCCTAGAAATTTATTATCTAAAGGAAGGAGAAATCCTTTATACAGGCAGCAAAATGAAAAAGTGAAGCAGATCAATGTCTGGGCATGGCTCACCCTCCTGTGTCTTGAACCAGAATTGCAGTCCTAAGGAGAAAATGATTTTTATCTGTCTAAAATAGGAAGGGAAGGTGGCAAGCGGGATCTACCCAGCTCGGGGCTGGTATATGTGACTGGAGAGCTGTGGGAGGCCAGCAGCAATCCTGAGGAGGAGTTGCAGGGCCTGTGGGGCACCCTAGTGCATCCTGAATGGCACCAGGATGTATCACTTTGGAAAAGTGTAAGGAAGAAGATTAGTAGGGAGGAGCCATTTATGACCTGCACAAACAGATTTATCAGAAAGTTTGTGTTTAGGCCACAGAGTAAAAGTTGTCAGATTCAATGTGTGCCTCCTGTTTTGCCTGTACCAAAATTACATCCCTCTTTGCTCAAAATATCCATCAAGAATTTTCCAAATTAAAAAAAAAAACACCTTGATTTTTAAATAACTTTGATTAAAAGCTCTGTTTGTGAACCAGTGGTAAATCATGTGTTTGTTTAGCAGGAATACTTTACATTGACAATCAACAAAAAGGTAACAGAAGAAAGTGTAGTGGTATTTAACATATTATGCAAAACCCCCCTAAAGTGTTTTAAAAGTGTTTTTCCCATTAAAAAGAAATTAATCAGTGGCAGATCCACTCCAAGGAAAGCCACAAATAACACATCAGTAGCTTAAGCATAATTTTTACAAAGCCTAAAATAGTATCAGAACTTATTTTGGGGTACTAGTCTAATTTAGGATTAAATTAGGTCAGATTCCAGATAAAATTGTTACCTATAGGTTCAGTCTGAGCAGATGCACTGAGAGTGAATATGCTTTACAGTGAGTTCTATGCTTTTTTTATGAGTCTCACAGCAGCTGTAATGAAATCCACCAGGACTTTATATGATTTGAGTGGTGCATTTGCAGGTTGCAGGACACTTCTGCTTCACCAATGAGTGGCCACAGCCAAACAAAGTTTTCAGGTTCCTGCAGTTTCCAAGGAGGTCTTGATGCTTGCAAGGATTGGCTAAAATAAAAGAGAGAGAAACAAACATGTGAAATGTTAATTTAACACCACATTTTGAATTGATACTTCTGCATTTTCCATAAGATTCGAGTTTTTCTTCTCTGTACAATCTTTGCACTTTTCCTCTGCTGTTAGAATTGCTTGGATGTTATAGAAAGGGAATGCAGGTGGAAAGGTGGGGATCAACCACCTGGTTGAGATTGGAAGGGACCTCTGGAGGTCATCTGGTACAACCTCCCCCTGCTCAAGGGGCAGCTCCAGGATTTTTCATCCAGATAAGCAAGAAATAACTGTGCAAAAGTAAAATGCTACACAGGATCAACATCACTATCTGAGGTAATGCAATGCTTGTTTTCAGGAGGAGAATGGAGTCACTTACTGCAAAGCCCTTTGTCACAGTGGCCCGGACAGTCTGCACATTTTGGTCCACTTCTGTAAGGTGTAGCTATTTGCATTGCGTTATTTCCTCTGAAATTTGAAAGAAATACAAGACATGACAAGATTAACATGAAGCTCTGGGCAATTAACAGGAATTATCACAGTGAAAGGCATCCAGAAGTTTTTGGATAAAAGTATTTTTGGGGGCAGTCATGTTTTAGTTGCAGATATTCATAGAATACAATCAATTTGGTTTTAAATGAGTGGGGCAATAAGTTTTAAAGAAAAAAAATTAGCTGATTATTTGTATAACATTATCCTTTAAAAAATTATGTGCTATCTAGCTCTGTTTTTCTAACGGTTTGCAAGTGATTGGGTCTTAAAAGGCAATCACAGAGTCACAGAATCATAGAATTATTTGGGTTGGGAGAGACCTTGAAGATCACCTTGTTCCAACCCCCCGACAGGGACACCTTCCACTAGACCAGGTTGCTCAATAACCTCAGCAGATCCTTTCTGACACCAGCTGATTGAGATGGGCTATTTACCTCTGAATATTCATTTGCTGTTGGTTTTCACTTTGCATGTGATTTTCTGCTTTGTGGTCCAAATTATAGCATGGTTTATGCCTGATTCTGCCAGAGATACACCTTTGTTCATCTGCTGAAATTTCCCTGATAACTGTTTCAATGTGAAATAATATAAATATTGCTGTTCAACCTGCTCTTAAGACCACAACTCAAATTAGTATTTTTAAAATTATAAAAGGTCAAAGTAGACTGCACTTATTTTATCCTACACACGGCCAGTGGGGCACAGGGGGTTTTGGAAACATATCCATAATCCATAGTTATCCATATCCATAGTGAGTAAGCAGGCAGTACGTACGCAGGGCAGTATTGGCAAACGTAAAAGTACTTGTAGGAGTTCGTAGGGCAGTAGGAGACTGCACATCCCACCTGGTAACTGTTGTACCAGATTAGCTGTGGAATAAAAAATAAGCACATTATTTCAGTCATCTTTACTGAATTCTCAACAAAAAGCTCACGAAATAACTGAAGGTATTTTTTCTTTAATTTTTTTTTTTTCTATTCAGCTTTTAAGTTTACAGTGTAGTAGTCAGAAAGAATACATAGAAAAATGAGTTTATCATCTCCTCCAAGTGTTTTTGAACACATTTTCTGGAAGGAGACTTAACTTTATAGTCAAATACTTTCATCCTAGATATTTTGCTTTGACATTTCTTAATCGGGAATTTAATCCATATATAGAAAAATATTTATTACTAAATTAAAGCTATTAATTTAAAGGTGTTTCTAAATTAAAGATATTTCTAAATTAAAGGTATTTCTAAATTAAAGGTATTTCTACTGGATAGTGTTTCTCTTATGGACAACTCTTAAAAAATACTGGTTCCATTTCCTCATAATTAGATGGAAAAGAATTTTGATTTATCATTCATCTTTGGATCAGAATGTAAGTGATAGACAGTAGCTTGATGACACTGATAATTTTTAAAAATAATTATAAATAACTCCCAGCTGCCTTAAGTGTACTGCTATAATTTTGGTGTATCACTGCATTGTGTTTCAGTTCTCCTTACCTGAGTGTAGCTCTCGATGTTGACATTTTTGGAGGTTGGTCCGTATCCATATTTGAAATTGGAGGACTGACTGTACCATGTTTGGATTGTTTCAGGCCACGTTCTTGGGTAAGATGATAGCAGCACATTCTCACCACAGGTGACACCTGTGGTAGAAGTAATTCAGTTTTATTCCTTAGGAGACAAGCGAGCTGTGAGGTGGGAGGTGGGACAGAGGGGTTGGAGTTTTAGTGTTAAAAAGAAAAAAGTCTAGGATGCCAATCCCTTTGCCTTGTGATTTTAAGAAGAGGACCTCATCCTCTGAAAGCTGCAGGAAATGTAACTCTGATTTTGATGAACTTTCACTCACAGATAGACAACAAAACATTACACAAAAATGTCTATACTTAGTCACACCAACAGTCATCTGTGGCATTGTCTTGTTTCCAACAGGAGACAAAGTCGACACTTGAAAGGTACAAATACAGGGCAAGTACACTCTCTCTCTCTCCAGTTCCAACAAATTGTCTTTCAGGGTATTTATCTGACAAAGATGATGGTTTTGTGTTTAATAATCATAGAATCATAGAATTTTTTGAGTTGTAAGGGACCTAAAGATCATCTAGTTCCAATCTCCCTGCCATGTGTAGGGATGCCTTTTACTAGACCAGGTCCTAAAAAGGTATTCTAATAATAATAGCTATTCTAATAATCCTAAAGCTCTTCTACAACAGATTAAAAGTTATCCTTATTTCCATTTCACACTCCCAGGGGTCATCTGCAAACATTAACCCATCAGTTCAGGTTCCATCCTCGTCAATACCATTAAGGGTTCTCTGCTCCCTTGGACTGATTCTCATCTGACACTTATTTGCCCACTTCTGAGCACTTTTGGCAGCTTTATCACTCCACACCTGAAAGACACAAAGGAAGAAGTATCCAGGTCACAAATAGGTTAATGTTGTCCATGAGAAATAAAAAAAATGGGGAATGGTTTGGGTGTTGTACACTGAATGTTCAAATAGTCCTCAACAGAAAGAGAAGGAGTCATGCCAGTTTACACTCCTGGGGCACAGGAACCACATTTTTTCTACTCTACTCTTAAAGATTCCAGAGTAGGTAACTCTGCACAGTTATATCAGACAGCCCTTGATCTCCAGATGCTCCTGATTAATAGGATTTTTATAACATACTATTGCTTTCTGTCAGACTTGTGTCTGAGTGAATATTGCAGGCTTCAGTGCACTAAACAGTATTTTAGAACTGTTAGTAGAATTAGAACTGATTTTCAGTCCAGGTGCAGCTGAGATGGAGTGAGAGGCACCATCTGAGCTTTGAACCTGGGGAATGTTTGCAAGTCTCACTGTGCAGGCTTAACTACAAAGCACCAACCTGCTCATGGAATAGGGATAACAAAAAATATCAGGAGTGAAAGGGATTGGAGAAATGATGGGCAAGACAAACTCAGGTGAGGACAAATGGTTATATAGGTCTAGGTCTTTTATCTCCCCCCTGACAGTGTGTGATTCAGAAGCTGCTGCTTGGATTCCTGCTCCTCCTTTGCTTCACATGCTCTTCGCTTCATCCAGGGCTTGTGTTTTGCTTTTTAGAATTACAGAATCATAGATAGTTTGGGTTGGAATGGACCTTGAAGGTCATATAGTCCAATCCCTCTGCAATGAGCAGGGACACCTTCAACTAGACCAGGCTGATGCTCCATCCGACCTGTCCTTGAACACTTCCAGGGATGGGGCAGCCACAGCTTCCCTTGGCAATCTCTGCCAGTGTTTCACCACCCTTTTAAAAAATCTTCTTCCTATATCTAATGTAAATTAACCCTCTTTTAACTGAACACCATTACCCCTTGTGCTATTGCAAGAGGGCCTGATAAAATATTTTCCCTCATCTTTCTTACAGACACCCTTTAGGTACTGGAAGGGGCTCTAAGGTCTCCCCAGAGCATTCTCTTCTCCAGGCTGAACAGTCCCAGTTCTCTCAGTCTGTCTGCATAGCAGAGGTGCTCCAGCCCTCTGACAGATTTTTTGGTCTTCCCTGGACTCATTCTAGCAGTTCCATGTCCTTCTGATGTTGGGAACCCCAGAGCTGGAGTCAGCTCTGCAGGTGGGGTCTCATCTGTGGGGGCAGAAGGGCAGAATCCCCTCCTCTTCCCTTCTGCCCACACTGCTGGGGAGGAGCCCAGGACACAGTTTGTTTTCTGGGCTGCACGTTGGTGTTTCTGGCTCATGTTGAGTTTCTCATCCATCAACACCCCCAAGTCCTTTTCAGGGCTGCTCTCAATCCCTTCATCCCTCAGCCTGCTTTGCTACTGGGGTTTCTCTATCCTCTCTTTGAAGGGAAAAGCAGGCAAGTTGTAATGCATGGCTTACCATCTTCAACATGTTCCTGGCCGTGGGAAATACAGATCTACGTATTTCATTGTGCTGATCAAGGATCTCTTTTTGGTTTTTAGGCTTAGAATGAGGAAAGGAGAAAATTTTCGCTCCTTTATATGGAAAATTCTGGAAAACAATAACAAGGTCCCAGTTAACAGAAGCCTAATAAACAAGACAAATTATGAGCTTCTCCTCAGTACAAAGTTTCTTTGAAATTCTCAAAATTCTTTTATTTGTTCTTCTATTATTACAATATTTTTTTTCTTCCCCCCTTGATTTGAACTGCACCTTTCATTCAGAGATGTGACCTTGAATGAGATTTGTAGATAGGAATTCTGCCTTCAGATTTCTCCAAATCAAACATGGAGAAAACTCAGCTCTGGAACCAAATCTCAAGGCTGACTTAGACCTGAAAAAAGCACTGAAAAAAGCCTCTAGGTCTTGTGTGTTGTGAGCTTTGTAAGTATGTGAGCTTTGTAAGTATGTGAAGCTGCATTAGAACTCAGGGCTGTTTGCAGACCTTCTGAAGGTCAAGAGAGCAATGAATGACTCGGGTTGTCTCCTAAACAACGTTGTCAGGGCATCAATCCTTGCACAGAAAAGGTGCTGCAATCCTTCCAATGCAGTTTTCAGACTAAAACATCCCTCAGGAAAAGGTTCTTCCTGCTTAATATCTAAACCTGAGGCATCTCGGCCTAAGATAGACACCTTCACTGTCGTTATCAGTGGGCACAAGAAGCTCAGCCTATAACATATGCACTTGATTATAGAACTGGAAAAAACATTTTCTTAAGTACCTCTTTCTCCATTAGTAGTGAGACTGACAGAGATCTGAGCAACTAATACTTTGGTGCTGAAGTCAGTGAGATGGGTTCTGCCACTGGTTCTAGTTACTGGTTTGTCTTATTTAATTCTAGATATGCATAGAATATTCATAGAATAGATGTAAATATCCAAAAGTCATCTCAGTTTACATTTATGGCCAATGAGAAAAACCTAAAATGAGACTAAATTTTGAAATTGCCAAATATTATGAATGGATCCCACTGCTTTGCCTTCAGAGCTCAACTCTAGGTTTTAAAGAACGTAGTCAGTGGCTTAAAATGGCATCTAATGCCATCTGCAGGGTCCAGAGAGCCTTAGATATGCTCAGAATGCTGTTCAGGAAAGGTGTAGCTCACTGTACAGCCACCTGTGAGTGGCTCAGGGACCCTGGAGAGTCTCAAACTGCACTGAGACACATTTGGGCAACTGAACCTACCCTAAGAAGAAGTGTAGTACATCTTGTTTAATTTAAGACTTTTGCAGTGGTAGAAATAACAATTCAGCCAGTTATTTTAGACTGCTACTATATTCAGGTAAAAACTTAGGGCATATTTCCCCTGAGATTTACTGAAGAAAGGGATTATTTTGTCCCTGAAGTACTTATTTCTTTTAATTCAATAATAAGATCTTGATAAATAGCTCACATTCAAATCCCTACATAGTAGATCTCTACATTTTACAAGGTTAATTCTCTCTAAAAGGTTTAAAAATCAGATTTCTGGTTCTTAGCTACATGGTATATTTGTGGAATATGTGTTTTTAAAATTAATCTCATATAGGGAAGAGTATTTTGATAGGCAGAATCACAGAGCAGTTTGGTTTGGAAGGTGCCTTAAAGATTCAGTAGCTCCAAACCCCTTGTCATGGACAGGGACACCTTCCACTAAACCAGGTTGCTCAACCAATATAATAACAATAACAATAACAATAACAATAACAATAACAATAATAATAATAATAATAATAATAATAATAATACAAACCTACAAAAATAAGAGCTCATCTTTAATGTGTTATATTAACCTGTTAACAATAATTTCACCCCTGAACTGTAAATACCTAGAGATCACTAGACCAGACTACACCAGGTCAGATACCTACACAATGGGCTCAGATATGGCTGTTTTTCATAGATGAATATTCCTACCTGTCCATCACACTGGTGTAGCAGAGCAGCCAGGAAAATGATTGCAGTTAGTAGATCCATTTCTGTAGGGGAAAAAAAACAACCACAAACAAAACCCCCAAATCCATTAATCTCTGTTCCATATAGTTCATGGCATAATGTATTATGTGAGCAAGATGCAGAACTGTTGCAAAGTCAAGCCTGAACAAAGTAGTTTATTTTAGTGGATCCTGAGTATAAATTTGATGTGCTGAAACTGTGCAAACGAGTGTGTGGTGGTGCAAGGGCACCACTGTTTCCTATAGACAGAAGATTCCACCTTGCATTGAAGCAGGGACTGTAAGTAGCATAAAGGTGTGTGTTACTTGGATCAGCGCCCCTTTGAACTTCTTTATTCAAGATATCTTGAATTTGCAGCATTTCTTTCATCTTTGCTTCCTTGTGTTAAAAAAAAAATCCCATTAATGTGTTCAGTGCTGTCACATCAGTGTCCTGCTCAAGCATCATCCATAGTGAGAATTGTTTTTTTGGAATGGAGCACTAAACCCACCAACACTTGTCTCCATTTCTGTCCCTGCTCCCTGCTTCCTCATTAAATCAATCTCATAAGGGCTGATTTAATGGTGGTGATCACATCTGACACCAAGACATAAAGAAAACCTTCATATATGATAATATTACCAAATAATGTTGGTTATTGCCCTCTGGCTCCTAAGACATCTTATAGAAGCAAATGCCACAGATGTACACAGACAGTGTGAAACCCACTTGTGTCTGTAGGATGTTTTTTCTACATATCAGAAGAAACAAAAACTATATGTCTTTATATTGATGAGAATATATAAGAGATAATGCAAAGATTTGGCAGAATCTCGAGGAAAACTAACCCTGAACTTAAGAAGCTATCTTAAAACAGAGTGAAGCAAGAGGAAAATAGACAAAATAAAAACCATTAAACATAATAAACCTTAGATCTGACCTCTGAGAAAAATCCACAATGTGAGCAGTAGAAGTCAGTGGTAGAGGTCTAGGAAATCCTGCTTGATAGGGAAACTATCACTGTAAAATCTCGTATCTACTCTAAATTGACCCTCCTTTAGTTTAGAACCATTACCGCTTGTCCTATAATGCCATTCAGATATTCAGTCTTTAGCTTGTTTTCCCATGATTTCATAAGGAAAACACATGCATGAGGTAGAATATCAATATCTCACTGATATTGATGAATAAATTCATAAACTGAAGGGGTATATTTGGCCACTGAGTAGTTGTCTTGCCCTTACATGCAGAAACAAAGTCTCTCTGGGACTCCCCAGATAAGTTCTGCAACTGGAAAAATAAAACATTTCTTGATCCAGAGTTAAACAATTAAAATACTTCTGCACATCTTTGACTGTACCATCAAATCTGTCCCTTGGACTAAATGTGTTGGGCTTTACTTTCAAAGTCAAAGGATGGTGGTTCCCAGATACAATTAATTATCCTTCACTGCCAATAGTGTTCAATCCACTAAAATGTTTCTATGCTTCTGAAAAGACAAATGCCAGCAATGCACTTTTAGGTAGCTCTACATGAAAACCTGAGGTTTCATGCAAATTTGATTAAGTGTAAAAAAAAAACAAAAACAAAAACATAAATTGCTAACTACAAAGGTAGAAACTGTGCTCTATTTTAAAAATACAGTCATGTTTATTCTGGTGTTTCACTCCTCAGCAGAACCTTTCTCCTGCCAGCTGAAGCAGCTTGCAGGGCAAAGCAGGTTTGAAAATTTGGAAAAGGGGGAATATTTATATCTTTTCAGAAACTTTGATAATTTTTTTTCTTCTCTGACTTTACACTATTTTCATTATAAAAAAAAATTCACTCTGCATTAAGAAAAGACAATCAGCTTAGTGCATACTATAATATATATTAGGCTTTTTAGTAGCTTAATGACAGTTTGAACAGATAGTTAACATTTAGAGATGACATAATTCTGAGTTCAGCTGTGCTGGTATATCCCAATATTCAGGTCAAATAAATTCAACATAAAAATAATCCAAAAGACATTAGAAAAATATTTCCCATTGTGGGCCATGCTCTGCAAAAGGAATTTATGTTCACAGTTAAAGAATGGAGCAAGTGGGTCCAAGTGGTACATTTTGATCTAAAGAAATATGGGAATTAGACTCCACTGATGCCATTTCTCACCCTCACTGGTGGAGGGTGTGCTTTTAGAGCAGAAGATATGATTTGTTTTACATTCTTCCTCTGAGATAATATAAGCATTTTCTTTTAATTATTACATTTGACAGTGCTTGGATATTAACTCCATTAACCTCCATAGCACATTGCCCAATCAACACTGACCAAGTGACTCTTTGGATAAAACCCTAAGACTGAAGTTAAATTCTGCATACTTTACCTTCATCCAGCCAGAATCCTTCTGTGTCAGGAGGTGGGAGGCTCTCCTTATTCCAGGGCTCTCTCTCTATATATACACGTTCCCTTCTTTTTCCTTGTCAATATTTATTGCTGATAAATGACATCAGCTTTGGGGCTGCCCATTGGGGAAGAAAGGACTTTTCTTAAGAAACAGGTGCCTGAAAATTAACCAATCCAGCTCCGTGTTCTGGATTCCATTTCCTGAATAAAGTTTGTATTCCATTAGCTCGCTAAGGCTGTGGCACAAGGCATCACTTTTTACAAGTGCATGCAGTGACAGGGCAAATAGGAATGGGTTTAAACTGAAAAAAAGGGAGGTTTAAATCAGATATTAAGAAGAAATTCTTAATAGGTGTGAGGTGAGACACTGGAACTGGTTGCCCAGAGAAGCTGTGGCTGCCCTGTCCCTGGAAGTGTTCAAAGCCAGGTTGGACGGGGTTTGGAGCAACCTGGTCTAGTGGAAGGTGTCCCTGCCCATGGCAGGGTGGTTGGAACTGGATGGTGTTCAGGGTTTCTTCCAAGCCAAACCATTTTGTGATTCTATGATTCTTGTACACATAACTCACTCCATGTGTTGCTTAAGAGTAACCTACTTGTGGAATGGCTGCAAGTGTTACATCTTCCTTCTTTGGAGGGATGTGGGGCATGTGTTTTGCTCTAATGAGGCACAGAGTGATATGTGCTGGAAAGGAACCTAAAGATCTTCTAGTTCCAGCCCCCTGCCATGGGCAAGGACACCTTCCACTAGACCAGGTTGTTCAAAGCCTGGTCCAACCTGGTCCAACCCATCTCACCTTTCCTTTTCGCAGACTCTTTGCTTTCACTCGCTTAAAAGGTGATATCACAAAGGCAACTTTGACAGGTCCTCATTGCTCAAACACAACCTGTCTTGCTTCTTTTCACGGTGTCTGTTGGCCTTCAGAAGGCGTAAAGCATCAGCACGTCACCCCTGTCCTTTCTTGAGTTCTGTTCCTCGTCCTTGCCTTTGCTGTGGTGTGACCACCCTTTTCACCACACTGGGTTGAGGTTTCTGCCCACACTACGACTCGATATTGTTTCACTCTCTCCAGATTTCTGCAGAATTTCTGCAGCTATGTGCCGTTGCCAGCATTTTAATCTTGAATTGTAATCCCTGTGCTGGAAAACACAGCCGTCTTTGTTCTCTGTTTGTATAGCGGGCAGCACTGACGGGAAGTCACTTGTGATAAGGTCTCCCATATCCTTCCATGTTTTGAGATTAGGGAAAAGGTGCTTTTTTATCCAAAGTGCTTGGGACAATTTTGATGAGACCAGGGTTATCACCACCAGAAAGCCTAATAAGCCACCTACCATGGCTATTAAGATTGAATTTTTCTTGACTGTGAGGGGAGGCAGTCTAGGATCTCCAGTTTCTCAATATCCTGGGAGATACTTCCATTATTTCACCCCATCCCCTATACCCAGAAATTTTCATTAATTCTCTACAGTCACCCAAGCTTTATTTGTACAGTTCAAATGAAATTATACTACTCTAAGTATTTCTTTGAAACATGCCACACCTGTTTAAATACTCAAACCCATTTGTTCAATAAAGAATGACTGTCAGATATGCTACAATTCATGATCCATGAGTAAAATACTTGGGAAGTAAAAAAAAAGATTAACAAAACTGACATCCGGAACCGCGGTACAAAGAGCAATTTAGCGCAGCAATTTCCACTTCCTCGTGTGGATTACCTGAAGAGATGGGGCAATTTAATTAAAAAAAAAGAAATTAAGAATTAATTCCACAGATATCTGAAAATGTTTGTATATTTTTGAAGATCAATCTATGGAAAGTTCTTTAAAAAATTCTTTAAAAAACATTTGAGTCTAAGTTCTTCTTCCAACGCTTCTGTACACCCGAGCTTCAAAAATCTGATTTAATCTCAAGCAATGAAGACAAAAATCCACTTTCTTCTGTTCTTTATTTCCAATGAAGTTAATGACACCTCAAGTAGCACTTTAGATGAAAATCCGAAGGAACATTATTGATTTTTTCCATGTGACCGAACTCACCTTCCTCTCCATATTATTATTACTAAGGAGACAACCAACAGAGTAATCAATCAATCAATCAATCAATCAGTCAGTTACTATCAGAGGGGTAGATGCCTCACCAGAAGAGCTCTCCCAGGCAAAGGCAAGGCATGTAAACACCAAAAGCATCTTTGAAGGCTGTTGGACTACCAGGGCCGGGGTGTTGGGCACAGATGACCTGCAAATTGGAAACTGTGACTGCAGAGCCATTCTAATTCTGCACCATTAGTTTTGAACTGGAGGAGGTGTGTGTTCAGCCAGGATTAAAAGAAGGTAGAGAAAATCCACACTCCTCAAAGAAACACAGCATTCCATGTCTGCCTTTGGTCTTCAGAGAGCCAATCTGCTCACTGTGGCTCTTCTCTAGCACCTTTCAGTCCAAGCAGATGTTCTGATCAGCTTGGGGCCCACTCTGGCATGTCTGCAGCCTTCGGGCTTTGAAATTTGCTTTCAAAGGAGACATTTTAGGGACCATTGCCTCCAAGTGACCTCTCAGGTGTGCTGTTGGAGGAAGACCTGCAGGCTGGCAGAGTGATGAGAAGTTGTGGCTGCCCTATCCCTGGAAGTGTTCAGGGCCAGGTTGGATGGGGCTCTGAGCAACCTGTTCTGATAGAAGGTGCCCCTACCCATGGTTGGAACTGGATGATCTTTAAGGTCCTTTGCAACCCAAAACATTCTGTGGTTACAGTAGGTTCTTTTACGACACTGTGAAACTTGAAACCATTGCCTTGGTGACTATTCATCACCAAGGAAAATAAACAAATAACCTAAACGAACCAACAGTGACTGTACATAAGCACAGTATCATGGAATAATTAAAAAAAAATTGTTATCCCTCCCTTCTGCCCCCAGAAAATGATCTGTTAAAAATAGGCTGTGTCTTAGAGTTGTTTTTCTACATGGTTCTGAAAAGTTTGCAGCAAGGAGAGTTCATGGTTTCCCTGCATAATAAACTTTGTTCTTTCCTAGTCTTACTGCACTATAACTGCTTTTAAAGTCTAACATACTGAATTGCAGAAGGAATTTGTGTGCCTGTGTGTAAGTCATTTTCATGAGGTCCAAAATGAATTAGCAAATGATTCAGTCACTAAAATTATACGGTTTTCATATCAAAGCTTAATGCGTGTGCGTGTTCATGCTCTTTTCAATCTTCTCTGTTGAAATGTGGCAAGGCTGAGCAGTGTAAAAATGCATAATTGTTCTTTTTTAAGCATGTACAGGTTGGCACTTCAGCTACACTTTGGATGTAGTAACTCATTAGAAACATTTTCTAAATCTATACCATGGGACATCAAGAATCTGCCTCCAGAAAAGAAATTTGGGGTAAAACTCATTCCATCTCCTGGGACAACTTAACAGTGAAGGCCTTGTATTTGAGCTAGACTTTTTCATCTCCTTTTCAGTAAATGGATAAAGCACACTTTTAAAGT